>NC_135970.1:43364617-43383617 GCF_053455715.1 Rhinoraja longicauda | reverse complement strand
TCAACATGCAGGTAGACTGGGAAAATCAGGTTGGAAATGGACCCCAGGACAGAGAGTTTGTAGAGTGCCTTCGAGATGGATTCTTAGAACAGCTTGTACTGGAGCCTACCAGGGAGAAGGCAATTCTGGATTTAGTGTTGTGTAATGATCCTGATCTGATAAGGGGACTAGAGGTAAAAGAGCCATTAGGAGGCAGTGATCACAACATGATAAGTTTTACTCTGCAAATGGAAAGGCAGAAGGGAAAATCGGAAGTGTCGGTATTACAGTATAGCAAAGGGGATTACAGAGGCATGAGGCAGGAGCTGGCCAAAATTGACTGGAAGGAGGCCCTAGCAGGGAAGACGGTAGAACAGCAATGGCAGGTATTCCTGGGAATAATGCAGAGGTTGCAGGATCAATTTATCCCAAAGAGGCGGAAAGACTCTAAGGGGAGTAAGAGACACCTGTGGCTGACAAGGGAAGTCAAGGACAGCATAAAAATTAAGGAGAGGAAGTGTAACATAGCAAAGAAGAGTGGGAAGACAGAGGATTGGGACTCTTTTAAAGAGCAACAAAAGTTAACTAAAAAGGCAATACGGGGAGAAAAGATGAGGTACGAGGGTAAACTAGCCAATAATATAAAGGAGGATAGCAAAAGTTTTTTTAGGTACGTGAAGAGGAAAAAAATAGTCAAGGCAAATGTGGGTCCCTTGAAGACAGAAGCAGGGGAATTTATTATGGGGAACAAAGAAATGGCAGACGAGTTAAACTGTTACTTTGGATCTGTCTTCACTGAGGAAGATACACACAATCTCCCAAATGTTCTAGGGGCCGGAGAACCTAGGGTGATGGAGGAACTGAAGGAAATCCACATTAGGCAGGAAATGGTTTTGGGTAGACTGATGGGACTGAAGGCTGATAAATCCCCAGGGCCTGATGGTCTGCATCCCAGGGTACTTAAGGAGGTGGCTCTAGAAATAGTGGAAGCATTGGAGATCATTTTTCAATGTTCTATAGATTCAGGATCAGTTCCTGTGGATTGGAGGATAGCAAATGTTATCCCACTTTTTAAGAAAGGAGGGAGAGAGAAAACGGGTAATTATAGACCAGTTAGTCTGACATCAGTGGTGGGGAAGATGCTGGAGTCAATTATAAAAGACGAAATTGCTGAGCATTTGGATAGCAGTAACAGGATCATTCCGAGTCAGCATGGATTTACGAAGGGGAAATCATGCTTGACAAATCTACTGGAATTCTTTGAGGATGTAACTAGGAAAATTGACAGGGGAGAGTCGGTGGATGTGGTGTACCTCGACTTTCAGAAAGCCTTCGACAAGGTCCCACATAGGAGATTAGTGGGCAAAATTAGAGCACATGGTATTAGGGGTAGGGTACTGACATGGATAGAAAATTGGTTGACAGACAGAAAGCAAAGAGTGGGGATAAATGGGTCCCTTTCGGAATGGCAGGCAGTGACCAGTGGGGTACCGTAAGGTTCGGTGCTGGGACCCCAGCTATTTACGATATACATTAATGACTTAGATGAAGGGATTAAAAGTACCATTAGCAAATTTGCAGATGATACTAAGCTGGGGGGTAGTGTGAATTGTGAGGAAGATGCAATAAGGCTGCAGTGTGACTTGGACAGATTGTGTGAGTGGGCGGATACATGGCAGATGCAGTTTAATGTAGATAAGTGTGAGGTTATTCACTTTGGAAGTAAGAATAGAAAGGCAGATTATTATCTGAATGGTGTCAAGTTAGGAAGAGGAGATGTTCAACGAGATCTGGGTGTCCTAGTGCATCAGTCATTGAAAGGAAGCATGCAGGTACAGCAGGCAGTGAAGAAAGTCAATGGAACGTTGGCCTTCATAACAAGAGGAGTTGAGTATAGGAGCAAAGAGGTCCTTCTACAGTTGTACCGGGCCCTGGTGAGACCGCACCTGGAGTACTGTGTGCAGTTTTGGTCTCCAAATTTGAGGAAGGATATTCTTGCTATTGAGGGCATGCAGCGTAGGTTCACTAGGTTAATTCCCGGAATGGCGGGACTGTCGTATGTTGAAAGGCTGGAGCAATTAGGCTTGTACACACTGGAATTTAGAAGGATGAGGGGGGATCTTATTGAAACATATAAGATAATTAGGGGATTGGACACATTAGAGGCAGGAAACATGTTCCCAATGTTGGGGGAGTCCAGAACAAGGGGCCACAGTTTAAGAATAAGGGGTAGGCCATTTAGAACGGAGATGAGGAAGAACTTTTTCAGTCAGAAAGTGGTGAAGGTGTGGAATTCTCTGCCTCAGAAGGCAGTGGAGGCCAGTTCGTTGGATGCTTTCAAAAGAGAGCTGGATAGAGCTCTTAAGGATAGCGGAGTGAGGGGGTATGGGGAGAAGGCAGGAACGGGGTACTGATTGAGAGTGATTAGCCATGATCGCATTGAATGGCGGTGCTGGCTCGAAGGGCTGAATGGCCTACTCCTGCACCTATTGTCTATTGTCTATATTGTCTATTGTCTAAATGGCCTCCCCTTTATTCTAAGACTGTGGCCCCTGGTTCTGGACTCGCCCAACATTGGGAACATTTTTACCTGCATCTAGCTTGTCCAGTCCTTTTATAATTTAATATGTTTCTATAAGATCCCCTCTCATCCTTCTAAACTCCAGTATGGAGGAATATGGACCAAGCGCAGGCAGGTGGGACTAGTGTAGCTGGGACATGTTGGCCGGTGTGGGCAAGTTGGGCCGAAGGGCCTGTTTCCGCACTGACTATCAGATCTGGGTCTAAAGCTTAGTCTGTGCATCTTCAAACAGCACACCCCTTATGAATTATATCACAGTGATAAAAGGTACCTGTGTGTGTTATGAATCACATGAAGTTATTGGTTTGCAATAACATATGACAAGTGACTGCTTGGACAATATTGTTTACTGATTGACTAGAACATATAAATCAGAACTATATTTTGTTTAAATCTAAATGTAAACTTGTGGGAACTGTAGAGTCTTCAAATCAAACATGAATCTTCAAAGGAGGCAAGCAGCAAACCATGAACTGTGCAATGTACATTTCTAAACTGAGATTGGAACTGCTCTAAAGCTGGATCTGCACAAATTGGAGAGTGAAGTAATGAACTAACCCAGTATTCCTAACATCTCCTAAGAGTGAAGCTGGTGGAGAGGCCACTGGTTTTCCAGCTACAACAATTGAACAGCAGGGGACAGTGACGGCCACATAGATTCTAACTACGTTAGAAAAAGTACCTTTGGAAGCGATTTTGTTGGTCTGAAGTCTGCCATCTGAAAACAGTAACGAACCATCGCCCATTCCTTCTCTCCAGAGATGCTGCCTGTCCCGCTGAGTTACTCCAGCATTTTGTGTCCATCTTCGGTGTAAACCAGTATCTGCAGTTCCTTCCTGCCTGTTCGTCTGCTCCACCGCGATATCACCTCAAGGTATGTCTACTTTGAAGTAGCTCTTCTCCTCTCCTTCTCTACTGACTTTCAGTTTGAAGAAGGATCTCGACCCGAAATGTCACCCATTCCTTCTATCCAGAGATGCTGTCTGTCCCGCTGAGTTACTCCAACATTTTTAGTTTAGTCTAGAGATCTCGGAGAAAACCCACGCGGTCACGGGGAGAACGTACAAACTCCGTACAGACAGCACCCGTAGTCGGGATCGAACCCAGGTCTCTGGCACTGTCAGCGCTGTAAGGCAGCAACTCTATTTCTGCGCCACCGTGCCACCGTGCCAAGTTCCCATTTTGTGTCTTATCTTTGGTGTAAACTAGCATCTGCAGTTCCTTCCTACACAATAGTGCATTGTCGTTTAGTGCCTGGAACAATGCCTCGGTTGAACCTCACATCATTCCTCCGAAATTTCCGCCACCTCCAACGGAATCCCACCTCTAGCCACATTTTCCCATCTCCACCCCTTTCCGCCTTCCGCAGAGACCGTTCCCTCCGCAACTCCCTGGTTAACTCATCCTTTCCCACCCAAACCACCCCCTCCCCAGGTACCTCCCCCTGCAACCGCAGAAGTTGCAACACCTGTCGCTATACCTCCTCCCTCGACTCTGTCCAGGGACCCCGACAGCCCTTTCAGGTGAGGCAGACGTTCACTGGCACCTCCTCCAACCTCATCTACTGCATCCGTTGTTCAAGATGTGGACTCTTATACATCAGTGAGACCAAACGCAGACTGGGCGATCGTTTCGCAGAACATCTTCGCTCAGCCCGCCTGAACCTACCTGATCTCCTGGTTGCTGGACACTTTAAATTGCATCCCCATTCCTACACAGATCTTTCTGTCCTAGGTCTCCTCCATTGTCAGAGGGAGGCTAAACGCAAATTGGAAAAACAGCATCTCATATTTTGCTTGGGCAGCTTACTGCCCAGTGGTATGAATATTGATTTCTCTCACCAGGTAGCCCCAGCATTCCCTCTCTCTCCATCCCTCCCCCATCCAAGTCTCACTAGCTTCTCATTTCCACCCGACAAACAGCTTACAATGGCCTGTTTCCTTTACCATCGTTACTTTTTTGCATATCTTTCATTCATTGTTCTTTATCTTTCCACATCACCTCATTTAAGGGATAAGGGAAATATCTCTCATTTCCCTTATCCCTAACCAGTCTGAAGAAGGGTCTCGACCCAAAATGTCACCCATTCCTTCTCTCCAGAGATGCTGCCTGTCCCGCTGAGCTACTCCAGATTTTTGAGTCTATCCTCTGTTGAATCAGTCAGTTTCAAATAAAATAGACCATTGAAGTCTTTTTCCTTCAAGTTGTTGCCATGCCCCATGGCAATAGGACGTACACATCTTTGATTTCTGATTCGCTGCACTAACCAGGTTAAATGGAGCTCGTGTGGTCTGGAACCTTGTTTCTGGAGATGGGTTTAATCTTGGCACCATCACTGTTTCTCGGTGACATGGGATTTTAATTAACAGCATGACTTCCTCCAGCAAATTGCAGTATCTGGATGTGACGTTCTCTGGAGCGTCAAGAGGCAAGAGTGTTTCATTGTCAGATGACCCAGAGAGGACAATGACGTTCTTATTTGCAGCAGCACAACACAATATGTAAACATAGAACACAGTAAACAATATCATAAACAAGAAAACAAGAAAACACACAGACACACACACACACACAGGCACGCACACACGCACAGGCACGCACACACACACACAGGCACGCACACACGCACAGGCACGCACACACGCACAGGCACGCACACGCATGCATGCACACATACACACACGCACACACACACAAACATGCGCATACACTCAAACACACAAGCACGCACACACATACTCACACACACACACACGCTCGCACACACACACACACACCTACATGCACACATACACTCAAACACACACGCACGCACACACATACACCTGCAAACAATCTATTTTAAATTAGCTCCATGATAAGTTGAAATATCTCCATTGTAATAATTTAACACTTAATAGCGCAGAGTTAGTTTCAGTTTCAGTGTCGGTTTAGTTTATTATCATGTGTATCAAGGTACGGTGAAAAGCTTTTATTTGAAAAAGGGTCTGAAGAAGGGTCTCGACCCGAAACGTCACCTATTCCTTCTCTCCCGAGTTGCTGCCTGACCTGCTGAGTTACTCCAGCATTTTGTGAATGAAAAGCTTTTGTTGCCAGCTCTCCAGTCGGTGGAAAGACAATACATGATTACAATCGATCCATTTACAGTGTACAGATTCATGACAAGGGAATAACGTTTAGTGCAAAGTAAAGTCAGCAAAGTCCGATCAAGTATAGTCCAAGAATCAATGTAAAGCACAATTAATCCACTCTTGGTAATATATAGAAATATGCTCTAACCATCTTTAAGTTAACGCTAAAATATTTCACAAGTGTAGGTCTTCCACTCATAGAACATAGTACATTGTACAGCACAGGAACAGGCCCTTTAGCCCACAATGTCTGTGCCAATCATGATGCCAAAACCAACTCTTACGTGCCAGCACATAATCCATATCCCTCCATTCCCTGCATATCCATGTGCCTATCCAGAAGTCTCTTAAACACCACTATCGTATTTGCCTCCACCACCACCCCTGGCAGCGCGTTCCAGGCACCCACCACCCTCTGTGTAAAAGACTTGCCCTGTACATCTTCTTTAAATTTTGCCTCTCTCATCTTAAAGCTATGCCCTCTAGTATTTGAACAATACTCAATTGATCAAAGGTTTTAAAAATATCTGCTGTAATAAAGTTTTTATCCAAAAGTGAGGCTCCTCTGAGATATTAAATATAATTTAGTAATTTAAATCTATGTTGAATTATTTATACTACCACACCACTTTATTTTTTGCCACATAAGATTGCCAATGTTGTGTCTTTCTGTTACACTACCATTTCATCATTCAGCTATGCAATAATATTTAGACACAAGGAACTGCAGATGCTGGTAACATACAAAGACACAAAGTGCTGGAGTAACTCAGCGGGTCAGGCAGCATCTCTGGAGAACATGGATAGGTGACGTTTCACAGAGTGCTGGAGTAACTCAATGCGTCAGGCAGCAATTCTGGAGAACATGGATATGTGACATTTCACAGAGTGCTGGAGTAACTCAACGGGTCAGGCAGCATCTCTGGAGAACATGGATAGGTGACGTTTCACAGAGTGATGGAGTAACTCAGCAGGTCAGGCAGCATCTCTGGAGAACATGGATTGGTGACTTTTCAGGTCGAGACCCTTCTTCCAACACAAAGATATGATTTGGTTCTACATTCTTCTCAACATCCACTGACAACAATGCTCCAGAAGTCACTGATAGATGCAACATTTACATGGGCTGTTAAACGCTTCACTAACCTTTACAACCTCTCGTGTATATTACTGTAAAATGTTCTCCCCATCAACAATTTGACCAAAGTCTAGACAAACACAATGATAGCATTGAATAAGAACTTCCTTTAATTCTGTGATTTAAACCCCGCGTACAAGAATCCATAACTGGTATTTCCTCTCGGCAATTAGAACACGTTAAGGATTATTGAAATATCCTAACAGAAAAGGGTTTGTTTGAGCTGCCACACTGTACATCCATTTGTTGTAGATTCACTTGGCTTGGTTTTACTATAAATTTGAAAGAAAGGAGTTTGAATTGTGTTGTATGAGTTTATTAATAAATATTTTCAATAGGAGGAAAAATATAAGTATTCAGCTAAAATTAGCAGTCCAAAATTAACAGGGCTACTAGCTCATCTAAACAGCGGCCGTCAGTAATGAGGCACATTAGTCTGAAATTGTTTCTCATACAATGACAAGAAGTGGAAGGAAACAAATCCCATGACCCATTTGGCTTCTTTGATGTGTTCAATAGCGGCACTGAGGTTTAATTTAGATTTAAAGAGCGAAGCGAATTTATCAAGTGTATCAAAGTTAATTCGACTTACTTCCTGAAGTCCAGTCAAGAGTCAAGAGTGTTTCATTGTCATTTGTCCTGATATGGAACAATGAGCCTGAACCTGGACTTTACAGTTTTCAGGCTCCTGTACCTTCTTCCCAATGGCAGGGGTGAAATGAGTGTGTGGCCAGGGTGGTGCAGGTCTCTGGTGATGCCGGCTGCCTTTTTGAGGCAGCGATTCCTGTAGATTCCTTCGATGGTGGGGAGGTCAGTAACCGTGATGGATCTTCGATGGTGGGGTCAGTACACGTGATGGATCTTCGATGGTGGGGTCAGTACACGTGATGGATCTTCGATGGTGGGGTCAGTACACGTGATGGATCTTCGATGGTGGGGTCAGTACACATGATGGATCTTCGATGGTGTGGAGATCAGTACACGTGATGGATCTTCGATGGTGGGGTCAGTACACATGATGGATCTTCGATGGTGGGGAGGTCAGTAAACGTGATGGACCTTCGATGGTGGGGTCAGTACACGTGATGGATCTTCGATGGTGGGGAGGTCAGTCCCCTTGATGGACCCGGCAATGTCCACCACTTTTTGCAGTTTTCTTCGTTCCTGGCGCTCGATGCAACCAGTCAATGTGCTCTCTACTAAACCCCTGCAGAAGTCCAAGAGAGTATTTGTTGTCCTACTGAATACACACATTCATCTATCCATACAATGCACAGGCCATGAGGCTTCTGATGTCTTCTTGGATTGTTTGGTGCCGATTAACGTTCTGGATTCATGTTCAATAATTGAATTTAGTTGATATTCAAAGATTAAATGCAAAATCTCCTTTATAAATGAAATTTATAATGTGACGAATATGAAATCACATTACAAATTACAATGAAAACACAAAATATGTGCTATAACTCCAGGATAAGTGCTCGACTAAGAAAAACAATCCCAAAACCAAAGTATTATCAAAATAAAAACGAATTCTGTAGATGCAAGTATATTACTGGGGTTATGAAGTGGGCACCTTCCCTTCACTGGTTTCAAAGTAAAGGCTCCATGCCATCGCACAGTTATTGAAAACATGTCCCAGGTTTAAAAACACCGGGACGTTAGTGCCTCTGAAATCAAAACCGGATAAAATTTGCTCAGAGATGATTGTTAGCACTGCTCTAAATTAGTAGAAAGTCACAGGGTCATGGTGTAATTATAAGAAAAATGTTGTACATTTCATCCAGCCATTGGTTTTCATCCAACCATTACTTTGGATGGAGCTTGTAATCTTATTGAATGTTGGGTGGATAAAAGTAGTCCCCACTCTCATCGCTAGTTACACCGTTACTGGTTGTGATGTATGTGAGCGGGTCAAGATTAAACCATAATTTGGGTTAACCCAAAAGTTACCTTTGATCCAGTCATGGGGAAAGGCACAAAATGCTGGAGTAACTCAGCGGGACAGGTAGCATCTCTGGAGAGGCCCTCTGGGTCGAGGCCCTTCTTCAGACCTGAAACGTCACCCATTCCTTCTCTCCAGAGATGCTGCCTGTCCCGCTGAGTTACTCCAGCATTTTGTCTATCTTCGGTTTAAACCAGCATCTGTAGTTCCTTCCTACACATGGGAAAAGACAGGTCACTACAGTGATAGGCATTTCATTTCACGACACAGCCATGTTGAGGAGCCTTAAATGTGATTGTCGCTCTGATTATGCACTGTTGTAATGTTTGTGCCATGAAATAGTCTGAAGAAGGGTCTCGACCTTCTCTCCTGAGATGCTGCCAGACCTGCTGAGTTACTCCAGCATTTTGTGAATAAATGCCATGAAATAGAGTCAGACTGAAGTTGGGTCTGAAGAAGGGCCCCTGCCCAAACCATCACCTATCCATTTTCTCCAGAGATGCTGCCTGACCCGCTGAGTTTCTCCATCATGGTCTGGTTTGGCTCAGCCACCAAGCACGACATCCGGAGGCTGCAACGGATCGTTCGATCAGCTGAGAAGGTTGTTGGCTGCAACCTTCCCCCCCATTGACGAACTGTACACTGCAAGGGCCAGGAAGCGAGCGGGCAAGATCATCTCTGACCTCTCTCACCCTGGCCACAAAATCTTTCAAGCACTTCCCTTTGGAAGTCGACTCCGGACTGTCAAAGCAGCCACAGCCAGACTTAAAAACAGCTTTTTTCCACTTTTCTGAGTAGCAGTTCTACTCAATAACCAAAGTCTGTAGTCTCTTTTTTGCTCTGGTTTATTTTCACCCACATGTTTAGACTGTAGTGTTGTATCCTTATTGTTTTGATGTGATTATGCTTTATTCTTAATTGTTAACTGTATGTTTGCGTTGTCATTTGTGAGCGGAGCACCAAGGTACATTCCTTGTGTATGCACATACTTGGCCAATAAACTTATTCATTCATTCATTCATTCATTCATTCATTCATTCACTCTGTGAAACGTCACCTATCCATGCTCTCCAGAGATCCTGCATGACCCGCTGAGTTACTCCAGCTCTATGTGAAACGTCACCTATCCATGATCTCCAGAGATGTTGCCTGACCCACTGAGTTACTCCAGCACTTCATGTCTTCCAGTGACAGAGTCACACTGGTTAGCACGCAACAAAACGTTTTCACTGTACATTGGTACACGTGACAATAAACTAAACTCAACTCAACTCACTTAATGTGTTAGACACAAAATAATGGAGTAACTCAGCAGGTCAGGCAGCATCTCTGGAGAGAAGGAATGGGTGACCTTTCAGGTTGAGACCTTTCTTCAGACTTGAATGCGATTCATTCTTCTGTGGAGTTTGTGACAATAATCTCCTTTTCAAACAGTCTGAGTTTTCTTTTCAATGCTACAACAGTATTTGCTAAGTGCCTGTATATTTTGATTATAAAATTAGCTAGATTAAAATGAGAATTATCAATACTTTTCCTCAAAATCCACGATGAAAAATGACTCTCCATTTATCTCCACTAATGCAGAACAAAACAAGTGCTGGAAGAAATCAGCTCATGTGGGGGACCATGGACGAATGGTTGGGGTCCTTCTTCAGTCTGACGAATGGTCTCGACCCTGAACGTCGGTTGTCCATTCCCTCCACAGATGCCGCCTGTCTCACCGGGTCTCTCCAGTACGTTGTGTTTTAGCTCAAGATTCCAGCATCTGTGGTCACTTGTGTGGCCACCAAGTAAGAGATCCATTTGGCCAAAGAAATCATAATTCAGAGAGGTAGTGTTCAAATTAGATGTATAGCACACAGTTTTGAGGAACCATTTGGAAGCATGGCGTTTGTTTATGCGGCCTTCAGGCGAATCTAGAGTTTAGACATGACCTTTCTAATTGAAGACATTAGTTGATTTTCGTTCAACAGGTAATGAAATTAACACAAAATGAAAGACCATTATGTACGCGATCGGCATAGTGGCAGCCAATGCTTCAGAAAGTCTTTATCGACTGCACATTTTGAATGGCATGTGGTAATTTTCAGTCAATGTCTATTTCTAAGCCACCCTTATACCAATCACAGGAAGTCTTCAACTATGAGAAATGTGGCCAGTAGATGAATATATTCTCTGCAGAAAACAAAACAAAACACAGGGTGATTTGAATTAAGTAACTGCTTGAGCTGCTTTGTTTAATGACAATGGATTAATATCCATAATTGGTTATCGGGGATAAAAATAACCACAGTCATTCCTTTTATTGGGACTGGACTGAGAGAAGGCAGTGGGGATAATTAGACGCCTGTTTCACAGCAGAGTTGAAATTTGTCCTGCTACCAAGAGTTGAAAATCAGGATTAAACAAGACTTTTTTTTTTCTCCTTTAAAAAAAAAAAAGCCATGTGATTATAATCGAGTCAGGAAAGAAAATTTGATAAAAGTAAAGAAACAGTACACAAAAACGGTGACCCTAAAAAGAGGTCATTATAAAAAAAAGATCTCCTATTGAGATTGAGCCAGTTGAAGTGCTATTTTAGTAAAAGATGTCGTGAGCCCTCACTGCCCACTGCCCTTTGCTTGTTAACTTGACCCACCTTCAATGCATCTGTGTCTCTTCTCCCCACCAATCAGGTCCTGGGCTCCAGTAGCCTGGAGCACAAGCTTTCAACACATATTGGTTGAATAACCTCGGGTCAAAGAAGGGGATTAGGAATCAGATGTGGAATTTAGCTCCACGAACTTCCGCAGAAGCATTGCGATCACCATGGCAGTGGCTCCCCATGCACACATATAACGTGCAGGTATTGCACTGAGCGGTTTGGCTCCTGGAACACCATTACCCACGTGTTTGACATTGGACGAACAACGAACTGCAGATGCTGGTTTACCAAACAAAAAGACTCAAAGTGCTGGAGTAACGCAGCGGGTCAGGCAGCATCTCTGGAGAACACAAATACATTCGTGTGTAGGAAGGAACTGCAGATGCTGGTTTACTCGAAAGACAGACACTCCAGTGTTTTGTGTCTATCGTCAGTGTAAACCAGCATCTGCAGTTCCCCAGCATTTTGTGTCTATCTTACGGGTGTATTCTTCACCTTCTGAAGAAATGTCTGGACCTGAAACGTCACATATCCATGTTCCCCAGGGATGCTGCCTGACTCCGAGTTACTCCAGCACTTTGTATCTTTATCTGATAACCAGCCAAAGGGCCTGTTTCTATGCAGTGTGCTTCCACGCCACTATAACTCAAGTCACAGAGACACAAGGAACTGCTGATCCTTCCGTCTCTGGGAATTGAATTGTGGAGTCACAGAATCATACAGCATGGAAACAGGTCATTTGGCCCAGCTTGCCCACGCTGACCAAGATGCCCCATCTTTACGTCCCACCTGCCCATCTTGGGCTCATATCTATCCAAATCCATCCTACCCACGGACTTCTCCAGTTGTTGAATTGTAACTACTCATTTCCTTTCACTTCAATGAAAGTGAATTAATGATTGATCATTAAATTTGAAATCAGTTTCATAGCTTGAATTCAATGTTTGTCACAATAACATGTTGGAATCCCATGGAGAAGACTCAGGATGGATTGATGATAGCACCATCTTGCTTGTAGCACCCATAGACATATACATGGGCTATTTGGTCCACAAAGACTATACCAGTTCGCAGTATAACTTGTTTTACAATTCAATTAAAACAATTTAATTTATTTAGTGTAATTTGTTGTCGTGCAGTTTGTTGTAGGTGTAAAGATGTTGTGGGTCGTACCTGAAACGTCACCTATCCATGTTCTTCAGAGATGCTGCCTGACCCGCTGAGTTACACCAGCACTCTGTGAAACGTCACCTATCCACGTTCTCCAGAGATGCTGCCTGATCCGCTGAGTTACACCAGCACTCTGTGAAACGTCACCTATCCACGTTCTCCAGAGATGCTCCCTGACCCGCTGAGTTACTCCAGCGCTTTGTGTAATTTTGCGTAGACCAGCGTCTGCAGTTCCTTGTTATTATGTGTAGTGTAATATTGGTCCTTCTGCTGATTTTGCATTGCTACCTGGAGAGAGCAGGTTGCATCAACCTCCCACAGCTGTACGGTTCAACATTACCACGGGCAGGTTTGGTTCACTGGCCACTATCTACCCACAAGATCTCGGGTTTAGGTTTATTGTCACAGGTACTGAGGTACAATGAAAAATTCTGTTTTGCAGAACTATCCGCAGATCAGGTAATACTATACATAAATACCATCGAGTCAAACTCAAGTACAATAGATAGAGCAAAGGGGAAGATACAGAGTGCAGAATATAGTTCTCAGCATCGTATCGCATCAGTTCCAGAGGCAAAGTCCAATGTCTGCAATGGGGTAGAGGTGAATCAGACAGTACCCTAGCTTATGGAAGGACTGTTCAAAAACCTGGTAACAGAGGGGAAGAAGCTGTTCCTGAGTCTGGTGGGACTTTCTATCTTGTTGTGCTGCCACTTTCAGGGAACGTGGAGGTGAGTGGGAAAATTAGGGTTGGGGGGAGGACTTGATCATTTAAAAATGTGATTAGTGTAGGGTTAATGTTCAGTTGAGTTGAGTTGAGTTTAGTTTATTGTCACGTGTACCGAGGTACAGTGAAAAGCTTTTGTTGCGTGCTAACCAGTCAGCGGAAAGACAATACATGATTACAATTGAGCCATTTACAGTGGATAGATACATGATAAGGGAATAACGTTCAGTGCAAGGTAAAGCCAGCAAAGTTCGATCATATATAGTCCGAGGGTTACCAATGAGGTAGATAGTAGTTAATGTAGGTAGTCTATGCTGATTAGATGAGCTGAAGGGCCTGTGTCCCTGTGGTCTCTCTATGATGGACTGTTGTGCTGTTGGAAACATTAGAGTGGAGCAGGCAGTGTGGGGCGGACACAGGCAAGCATGAACAGAGCATTTCTGTGCTCTGTGTATCGCCACTGTCTTTAGATGGCTCTGGGGAACACGGTGCTGGCTGTGTTGAGAGACCAAATAAACAGGAGGTCAAGTCAAATGATAAACGGCCTCAGATGAAGCCGACAGAATTTCCTCTTCATTATTGGGGTTGTGGAAGCTGCAGCAACAGCCCCCGCCACAGAATGAAAGGCAAACACAGCGGCTTGGAAATACTCGAAGATAGACACACAATACTGGAGTAACTCAGCGGGACAGGCGGCATTTCTGGAGAGAAGGAATGGGTGACGTTTCGGGTCGAGACCCTTCTTCAGACTGGTCAGGGCGAGGGTTGGTCTTGGAAATGCTCCGCAAATCCACCGAGGAAAGAAAGTGGAAGGTTGTCTATCAACCCCTCAGCACAGCTCCAGAGAGCTCCACAGCGAATGAAATACTGTCAAAGTGCAACCTCTGTGGCCAGCTGCACACGGAGTGACGTATCAGCAGCACAATGCCACCAATGGCAGCAAGATATGCATCACGACATTCCACTTTACCTGTAGGAAGGAACTGCAGAGGCTGGTTCACACCACAGTTGGACACAAAATGCTGGAGTAACTCAGCGGGTCGGGCAGCATCTCTGGAGGAAAGGAAAGGAATAGGGCGACGTTTTGGGTCGAGACCCTTCTTCAGACTTTCTCCAGAGATGCTGCCTGACCCACTGAGTTACTCCAGCACTTGAGTTTGAGTTTAGTTTATCGTCACTTGTAACGAGGTACAGTGAAAAGCTTTTTTTATTGCGTACTATCCAGTCAGCGGAAAGACTATACATGATTACGATCAAGCCATCCACAGTGTAACATACAAGATAAAGGTGAATTACGTGAATAATGTTTAGTGCATGTTACTTTTGTGTCTATCTTTGGTACAAACCAGCATATCATGTATAGTCTTTCCGCTGACTGGATAGCATGCAATGAAAGCTTTTCACTGTACCTCGGAACACGTGATAATAAACTAACTAAACTAACTAGCCATCCTATGAAGGAAGGCTTAGAAATGGCTGAGAATGTAATCATTGTAATGGCTCGATTGTAATCATGTATTGTCTTTCGGCTGACTGGTTAGTATGCAACAAAAGCTTTTCACTGTACCTCGGTACACATGACAGTAAACTGAACTCAAACAACTCAAATCTGCAGTTCCCCCTTGTTCCTTGTACGGCACGGTGGCGCAGCAGTATAGCTACCGTCTCACAGGGCCAGAGACCCAGGTTCAATCCTGACTACGGGTGCTGTCTGTAAGGAGTTTGTACGTTCTCCCTATGTCTGTGTGGGTTTTCTCAGGGATTTCCGCTTTCCTCCCACACTCCAAAAATGTACAGGTTTGTGGGTTAATTGTCATGGTATAAGTGTAAATTGTCCCTAGTGTGTGTAGGATAGTGTTAGTGTGCAGGGATCGCTGGTCGGCGCGGACTCGGTGGGCCGAAGGGTCTTTTTCCACGCTGTATCTCTAAACTAAACTAAACTATACTAAACTAAACTGCAGGCAGGCGAAGGGAGCTGGGCCGCTGAAGAAAGCTGCAATTACATCTGGAGGCAGGAGTGAGGCCAAGGCCCCAACTCTCACACCGCAGCACAGCTTGAAAGGCTTGTGTTTAAGGCATAGTTTTGTGCTGCACTGCAATCTCTGCTACATCCAAGTGCCATCAGTTTTGAACCACTGAACTTTTTTATTTACATTTGCAAGTGTTGTGTTTTTCACCCAACTGGGCTTTGTCTGGAGGACTCTGCGGTGAAACAAAGATTTTTTAAAATTTAAACAGCAGCTGCTATAAACAATGGTTATCAAATCCCCACTAAACTCCCTGGTTGTGTTTGAAAAGTTGCCAGCCAAGCTGAGTTCCTGGACAAGGGTGATCTTTGCTTGGGTCTGCCTGAGATGAATTCATTCACCAACGCTGCCATGATCATAAGGTCAGCTGAGGAAATTCAGAGTCCCTCTGAGGATCCTTCAGTGCTTCTACTCTGGGGCTGTAGAAAGCATCTTGTCCGGCAACATCTCGACCTGTTTTGGGAACAGCTCTGCCCAGGACAGGAAGGCTCTGCGGAGAGTAGTGCGTTCGGCTGAGCGCACTATGGGAACTACACTCGCCCTCCCTGTAGGACCTTTACATCAGGAGGTGCAGATCCAGAGCCAGCAACATTATGGGGGACCCCTACCACCCCAGCAACGGACTGTTCCAGCTGCTACGGTCAGGCAAACGCCTCCGCTGTCACGCTGTGAAACCAGAGGGGATGAGACAGAGTTTCTTCCCACAGGCCATCAGGACTGTTAACTCTCATATCACCAGGGACTAATTTACTGTATTCATTTATTTTTTGCGTTGTGTCTTTTTTTTTCTGAAAAAAAAAAAATTCTATTCTGTTTTGTAGTTTTTGCACAATCCGCAGGCATTGCCACTTTCATTTCACTGCACATCTTGTATGTGTATGTGACAAATAAAGTAGACTTGACTTGAAACCGAAGATAAACACAAAATGCTGGAGTAACTCAGCGGGACAGGCAGCACCTCTGGAGAAAAGGAATCAGTTCGAGACCCTTCTTAATGGTCGGCATGGACTTGGTGGGCTGAAGGCCCTGTTTCCATGGTGCATCTTTCAGTCATTCAATCAACATTATGAGAGGCATCGATAGGGTAGACAAAACCTTTTGCCCAGATTAGAAATATCAAATACTCGAGGGCCTAGTTTTAAGGTGGTGTGCAGTGACACAGAGGGTGGTGGGTGCCTGAAACGCACTGCCGGGGGTGGTGGTGGAGGCAGGTACGATAGTGGTGTTTAAGAGGCTTTTGGACAGGCACATAGATATGCAGGAATGGAGGGATATGGATTATGAGCAGGCAGGTAAGAGTTGGTCTTGACCATGTTTGGCACATACATTGTGGGTCGAAGGGCCTGTCCTTATGCTGAACATGTTCCATGTTCTATATGTTATCTATGTGTATGTTTACAGAGCCGTTATGTTGCTGCAAGTAAGAATTTCATTATTCATTTGTGGGTTGAAGGCCCTAGGCCTGTGCTGTAGTGTTCTATGTTCAAACTATAAATATGAACGCAGAGCAGTCACTAATAAATTCAGTTTGTATTTTGAGAAAGGTCAATGGTGATGTAGAGTGCTTGTAGGGTGGCACGGTGGCGCAGCAGTAGAGTTGCTGCCTCACAGCGGCAGAGACCCTGGTTCCATCCCGACTAAGGGTGCTGTCTGTACGGAGTATGTTCGTTCTCCCCGTGACCTGCGCGGGTTTGCCCCGAGATCTCCGGTTTCCTCCCACACTCCAATGACGTACAGGTTTGTAGGTTAATTGGCTTGGTATAAATGTAAATTGTCTCTAGTGTGTGTAGGATAGTGTGAGGGGATTGCTGGACAGCGCGGACTCGGTGGGCTGAAGGGCCTGTTTCCGCGCTGTGTCTCTACACTAAACGAAACAAAACTAAACTAAACTAAACTAAAGTAAACATGGCTGCTTTTAAGGAGAAATCTGATGTGTGGATGAGAGGGAAAGGTGTGGAGGGTGGGTCTGACGGCTCAAACTAAGATGGGGGAGTCATAGATATCACCAGCATAGACCAGCAACATAAATGGTTTGCTCATGTGTAGTACGTTCAATGATCTGTTTTGTTTCAGCAGCGCTACGATGAACCATATAAAGCACTCTTACTGATTTAGGACAGATAATTCATCACAACAGTCTCCGAAGTGAAAAGAGAATTATATTATTTTCTGGATTTCAACTGGTTATAGGAAATAATTACAAAAATAGCCGTTTCCTGAAATTAACCTTTTTTTTAAAATGAAGACATCTGTTCATTCTTTAACCCATGTTTTTAACTTTTGAAAAAATAAGCCAACTTGCTCATGCAATATCAATTGAGATCAAATAAATCATCTTTGTTGTACTTTCATTACTTGCAGTTGTAAATATATTCTAGGCACGTTGATTCCATTAGGCACATAAATTCACCACTTAATCTTTAACACAATTTTTTTGTCTGCTTCATATTAATTTGCTCACACTCATAAATCCAGACATGTAACCAGTTGTCAGTAAAAACTTTTCAACTATTCCAATAAGCAAAAACAAGAAACTTAATCTGCAGTTATCAGAGAAATGTATCCAAAATAGTCACAGCTCCATGGAATTAGAGTCATAGAGTGATAAAGTGAAAGAGTGTGGAAACAAATCCTTCGGCCCCACTTGCCCACACCGGCCAACATGCCCCAGCTATTGGCCCCACTATAGCAATATTGGCAGCCCCACCTGCCTGCGCTTGGTCCATATCCCTCCAAACCTGTCCTATCCATGTACCTGTCCAACTGTTTCTTAAACAATGGGATAGTCCAAGCCTCAACTACCTCCTCTGGCAGCTTGTTCCATATACCCACCATCCATTGTATGAAAAAGTTACCCCTCAGATTCCTATTAAATCTTTTCCCCTTCACCTTGAACCTATGTCCTCTGGTCCTCAATTCCCCTACACTGGGCAAGAAACTCTGTGCATCTACCCGATCTATTCCTCTCATGATTAAACACACAAATTCTATCAGATGCATTTCAAATCTTTATTTAGAGAATTGAGATTTTTTTTCAATTACATCACCATCCAGCACTCTGAATAAGAGTAATTATTCAATTCAAAAAGCATTCTGGAAAAACATTGACATTTAGTAATTAGAAATTAAAATATTAACATACTTAGAATATTTTATCCCTTCAAAGGGTTTCTCTAAGTCAAGAATTAAATCTTTAAATAAATTCTTAGGCTATCCATCATCTAAATTAACGCATTTTAAATTCAACAATATAATAAATATTGAAAAAGGACCAAACAATTTAAACACAGAATGCTGGAGTAACTCAGTGGGACAGGCAGCATCCCTGGAGAGAAGGAATGGGTGACGTTTTGGGTCGGGACCCTTCTTCAGATTGAGAACCCTAACCCTAACAATTTAATTTCATCTCGACTAGGGTCATAGTCATAGAGTGATACAGAGTGGAAACAAGCCCTTCAACCCAACTTGCCCACACCGGCCAACATGTCCCAGCCACACTAGTCCCACCTGCCCGCACTTGGTCCACATCCCTCCAAACCTGTCCTATCCATGTACCTGTCCAACTGTTTCTTAAACAATGGGATAGTCACTGCCTCAACTACCTCCTCTGGCAGCTTGTTCCATACACCCACCACCCTTTGTGTAAAAAAGTTACCCC
>NC_135970.1:43292003-43364117 GCF_053455715.1 Rhinoraja longicauda | reverse complement strand
GCAGAGGAACGGATGAGTGTTTTTGATTTACTGTGCAGGAAGGAACTGCAGATGTTGGTTTAAACCAAAGAATAGTGGACTGTATCGCGGGTCAGGCAGCATCTGTGGAGAACATGGATAGGTGACGTTTCTGGGTCGAGACCCTTCTTCAGACTGAGAGTCGGGGAGAGGAAACTATAGAACCCTTGCATGGCAGGCGAGGTCAGGCCCCTGACCCATACTGTTGCCATGAAACGCCTTCTAGGGGACAAGCACTTGCTCTGGCTGCCAGGACAGAGGGACCAACAGCTGTTGAATTGATGCAGTTTTTCCCAGGATTTTACAGAATTCTGCCAGAGACTCTGAAGCCAAAATCGCCAGTAAACTTGCAACAGCTCAGTCCCAACCAAAATCTTTATGAATGGCACCGCACCAAATATAGAGCTTCATCACATCAGGCTGCTTAACTGTTGTTTCCCTGCGTGTCATAAATGAGCCTTGACTTGTGTCTGTGGCCGATACCAGTGCACGAAGTGAAGCCTCTCTGGCCACGGATGGCACATGGGTTCCCCACTCATTCCCACATTGTGGTTGACATTCGCAGTTTGGAAGCCGCTTCTCCTTGAGGTGATGCTCTGGAGAACACATTAGATACAAAGCGCTGCAGTAACTTGGCGGACAGGCGGCATCTCTGGAGAGAGGGAATGGGTGACGTTTTGGGTCCAGATCCTTCTCGACCCAAGGCATCACCCATTCTTTCTCTCTAGAGATACTGCCTGTCCTGTACAGAGTTCACCCTGTGACCACGTGGGTTTTCTCTGGGTGCCCTGGTTTCCTCCCACACTCCAAAGACGTACAGGTTTATAGGTTAATTTTTTGTAAAAATTGTAAATTGTCCCTAGTGCGTAGGATAATACTAGTGCACAGGGATAGCAGGTTAGTGCGGACTCGGTGTGCTGAATGGCCTGTTGCCACGTTATATCTCTAACGTCCTGAGAACTGTTACATTCAATGTGCGCCATGGCTCTCTATTTATTTATGAAAAGAAAGTATACAGTGGGATTGATATCAGCTACAGAAATGGGCAGATGGGGTTTAATCCGAGCTCATGATAGGTGCTGCACTTTGGGAAGCTTGAATCTAAGGGGAAAGTGTAGAGTTAATGTCAAGATCTTTAACGCCATTGATGTACAGAGGGATCTGGGATCCAAATCCCATAGCTTCGAAAGTGACAACACAAGTGGATGGAGTGGTAGAAAAGGCATATTGTACACTTGCCTTCAGCAGACAGGGCATTGAGTGGAAGAGGCAGAAAGTCATTATGCAGCTTAATAGGACTTTGGTTTGATCACATTTGGAGTGGGGTGTGTCGTTCTGGTCATCCCAATACAGGAAGGCTTACCAGAGTGCTGCCTGGATTAGAGAACATTATTTCTACAGAGTGGTTGGCCAAACTTGAGATTGTTTTCTTTGAAGAATTGGACAAGAAGTACATAACATTATGAGAAGCGCAGACAGGGTAGATAATCAGAACCTTTTTCCCCAGAGTGTCAAAGACTAGAGGGCATTGTTTTAAGGTGAGAAGGATAAGGCTTAAAAGATGTATGGGAGGTTTTTTTTAAAACACAGAGTGGTGGGTGTCTGGAATGTGTTGCCTGGTGGTGGAGGCAGAGACAATTGTGGCGTTTTGGACAGGCACGTAGATATATAGGGACTGGAGGAGTATGGATCATGTGCAGGCGGACATTAGTCTAATGGCATCATGTTCAACACAGATATTATAGGCGGAAGGTCCTGTGCTGTACTGTTCTATGTTCTTAGATAAGATTGGAAGAAAAAGTCATAAAAATCCAACTTTCGAAATATTAAAATCTCCAAACTCAACGTTCTGATGAAGGGTGGTAGCTTGGGCGAGTGGAGTAGTTTGTTCATCGTCACCTGTGCTGACCCTTTAGATCAAACTTAAATTTCTGCCATGAGTTTCATTGGTAATTGGATATGCGATTGGAGCAACGTTGCAAAAATCACAAGGGACCTGTGAAATGAACTGCAAACTTGTATTTGGAGAGGCGGGTTTAAAGGAATTAATTGAAGGATTGGAGGGTAGACACAAGAGACTGCAGATGCTGAGTCAGTTTTGGTTTCAGAGATACGACGTGGGAACAGGCACTTCGGCCCACCGTCCTTGCCGAGCCACAATCTCCCATATTCTAGTTCTACCGTAGACATTTCTGCCAATTTACAGAAGCCAATTAACCTGAGGAAGGGCCTCAACCTGAAACGTCACCCATTCCTTCTCTCCAGAGAAGCTGCCTGTCCCGCTGAGTTACCCCAGCGTTTTGTGTCTATCTTCGGTTTAAACCAGAATCTGCAGTTTCTTCCTAGACAACCTACAAACCTTCATGTCTTTGGAATGTGGGAGGAAACCAAAGCACCCGGAGAAAACCCACACGGTCACAGAGAGAACGTACAAACTTTGCACAGACAACACCCATAGTCAGTAGATTGAGCTGGAGCTGTGCAGCAACTCTACTGCTGTGCCAGTGTGTTCTATATGAACATAGTGCTGGAGGTACTCAGAGGGCCAGGCAGCATCTGTGGAGGGAACTCAGACATTACAGTATGAAGAAGGGTCCTGACCCGAAACGGCAACTGTCCATTTCCCTCTACAGATGCCACTAATTTCCTCCAGATGCTCGTTTTTCACAGAATCAGTGAGGAGTAGAAAAGGATTTTCACTCAGAGTGGAGAGTGGGGTGTGGAGAGGTCTGGAATTCACTGGTAGAAGGGTGGGAGAACAAGCAAAGAGTCACTGGACCTAGACCTGGACCTGGACTTAAAAAGCTGTGACACATTGACATTGCTACAGACAATGAAGCAGTGGTAGTTTTTAGGTGTCGGAGCGGCCAGTGGTCACTGGGGCTGGGGCGGTCAGTGGGGCCGGAGCAGTCAGTGGGGCCGGGGCGGTCAGTGGTCACTGGGGCCGGAGCGGTCAGTGGGGCCGGGGCAGTCAGTGGGGCCGGGGCGGTCAGTGGGGCCGGAGCGGCCAGGGCGGTCAGTGGTCAGTGGGGCCGGGGCGGTCAGTGGTCAGTGGGGCCGGGGCCATCAGTGGGGCCGGGGTGGTCAGTGGGGCCGAGGCGGTCAGTGGTCAGTGGGACCACAGCGGTCAGTGGGGCCGGGGCGGTCAGTGGTCAGTGGGGCCAGAGCGGTCAGTGGTCAGTGGGGCCGGGGTGGTCAGTGGGGCCGGGGCGGTCAGTGGTCAGTGGGGCCAGAGCGGTCAGTGGTCAGTGGGGCCGGGGCGGTCAGTGGTCAGTGGGGCAGGGGCGGTCAGTGGTCAGTGGGGCCGGGGCGGTCAGTGGTCACTGGGGCTGGGGTGGCGCTCTGGTGAGCTCGGCAGCATTGACTACAGGTACATTATTGTCACGTGTACTGTGAGTGGGTACATGGACAGGAAAGGTTTGAGGAAGTTGGGGCAAAGGCAGGGAATTTGGGCGGCACGGTGGCATAGCGGTAGAGTTGCTGCCGAACAGCACCGGAGACCCGGGTTCGATCCTGACTACAGGTGCTATGTGTACGGAGTTTGTACGTTCGCCCCGTGACCATGTGGGTTTTCTCCAGGTTCTCTGGTTTCCTCCCACACTGCAAAGACGAACGGGTTTGTAGGTTAATTAGCTTAGGTAAAAAGAAATTGTAAATTATCCCTAGTGTGCAGGATAGTAAAAGTGTACGAGGATCGCTGGTCATCGCGGACTCGGTGGGCTGAAAGGCCTGTTTCCGCGCTGTAAAATGAAAACTGAATTGGACTAGCTTAGATGGGACAGGTGAACGGCATGGACCAGTTGGGCCGAAGGGCCTGTTTCCCTCCTGTCTGACTCCATGCTCTGTCGTAGATTCTTCATCTTTTCATTCACACAGCTTCCTACGAAGCTCAAAGACGCACAGAATACCAGAAGTAAATGCTCAGCTAACCAAGAGTCGGCCAAAAGGCAACTAAACCCCTCAGAAGGTCACGGTGCTAGACACTCTCTTCCCCAAATTAGGAATTGTCAGCTGCAATTGGATCCCAGGCAAGTGGAAGAGTAAAGAGAAGTGTAAAGTGAAGCATCAGAACCAGCCAGGGTTCAGCCTTGTGTTGATGAGCAGACCTCATCGTGTCGGAGTAACTCAGTGGGTCGGGCAGCATCTGTGGAGGGAAATGGACAGATGACCTTTAGGGTCGGACCCTCCTTCAGGCTGATGGAGGGGGGCAAGCTGGAAAAAAGAGGGGGGGGGGCTGGGCAAAGCCTGGCAAGTGATAGGTGGATACAGGTGAGAAGGGGTGGAGTAAGTAATAAAGTAATAACGGATAGAGGTCAAACTGGGAAAGGGTGTCTGATGGGCAAAGGAGGTTTACAGTAAATATAAAGCTGGAAGTAGGGATATAGGTGGAAGGGACGAGTTGGAGAGGGGAGAAAGTGGAGCAGAGTGGCAGGAGGAATGGGTGGCGGGAGGAATGGGTGCTCTATAGGGTGGGTGCTCTACAGGGTGGATGCTCTACAGGGTGGGTGCTCTACAGGGTGGGTGCTCTACAGGGTGGGTGCTCTACAGGGTGGGTGCTCTATAGGATGGGTGCTCTACAGGGTGGGTGCTCTACAGGGTGGGTGCTCTACAGGGTGGGTGCTCTACAGGGTGGGTGCTCTACAGGGTGGGTGCTCTAGAGGGTGGGTGCTCTACAGGGTGGGTGCTCTACAGGGTGGGTGCTCTACAGGGTGGGTGCTCTACAGGGTGGGTGGTGGCACAGGAAAGGGGGGGAGGGGATGGGAGGGTTTTGCATTGCATTGGGTAAGAGTGTAAAAAGCACTGTGGGTGTGGATGTTCTGCAAACCCTGCCATCGTCCACCCTGCCCACTCTGGCTGGCCTCTTGCTGAAGGTTCACCTCACAACCTGCACACCAATCCCTCTGCTTGCTGACCTGCTACTCTTGTTGCCACCACCCACCCCTCACCCTCTGCCTCTCTAGATTAGCCCCCCCCCCCCCCGCCCGGCACTCATCACCCTCCCTGCAAGGATATTGCCTTCCCTCCAGTTCAGGTGCAGCTATCGGCACCAGCGCTCCACGAGTGACCGAGCTTTGGTGCCGTCTGGAGATCAGATTCCAATGTGGACGACAGCCTCAGGCTGCTCACCCCCCTCCCTCTCAGAATGCCCGCACACGCATACGCGCACACACACACACACAGCGCAGACGCACATGCACACACGCGCACACACACACATGCACATGCACACGCGCGCACACACACACACATGCACACGCACACACACGCACACGTACAGCCACAGGTCAGACACACTTGCAGACACATTTGTTACCCATCCTAACCAATGGTATCGGTTTACTATTGTCATGTCAACGGAGAAGCAGCGAGATGGTTTTATTTGTGTGTCCGATTAAATAGATCACACTGTAAATGAGTACAATCACACCAGACACGTGCAACAGATAAGGCACAGAGTGCAGAATGTCATAGTACAGCACGTCTCGTTTGTTTGATCCTGAACCACAGCCAAAACGGTAAACGATAGCGCGACAATGTCAGGCCGACTTTACTCACCGTCGTCCCTTTGGTGCGAATGGAAGAAGTTTCATTGAAATCAGTGTTATATTTTTAAAGTTATTCACATTTTAAAGTTTAAATCTATCTCCTAGGGAAGGGGGAAGGGGAAGGGGGAGGGGGGAGGAGGGGGGGAGGAGGGGGGAGGGGGAGGGGAAGTGGGGAGGAAAAGGGGGAGGAGGGGAAGGGGGAGGGGAAGGGAAGGGGGAGGTGAGAGGGGGAGAGGGGGAGGGGAGAGGGGGAGGGAGGGGGAGAGGGGGAGAGGGGGGAAGGGTAGGGGGAAGGGTGGAGGGGAGAGGGTGGAGGGGAGAGGGAGGGGGGGTTTGGGTCCAACGGGTCCACTTGGTCTAGTAGTTACTAAACCTGGAGCATTGCTCAATGACTCTCTGCACGTGTGGAGGATGTAAGGGCCTGGGGTCTAAGATGCTTCTGACTGTGCCCTGCCCAACCCTCCCCCCCACCCCCACCCCCACCCCCAATCCCTCCTTCATGGAGTTGGCTTGAAATGCTACATCCAAGCTTCAAGAGGCACAGAGTGAGACAGTGCGGAAACAGGCCCTTCAGCCCAACTTGCCCACACCGGCCAACATGTCCCAGCTACACTAGTCCCACCTGTCTGTGTTTGGTCCATATCCCTCCAAACCTGCCCTATCCATGTACCTGTCTAACTGTTCCTTAAATGTTGGGATAGTCCCAGCCTCAACCAGCTCCTCTGGCAGCTCGTTCCAAACACCCACCACCTTTTGTGTGAAAAAGCCACCCCTCAGATTAAATCTTTTCCCCTTCACCTTGAGCCTACGTCCTCTGGACATCGATTCCCCAACTCTGGGCAAGAGACTCTGTGCAATCAAGGGAGTGGAAACTGCGGCCAACACCTGAGAGAGGAGTGCTTCCTGCTTGCACCCAGACCTGCAGCCTTGAGATAGCCACTGCCCCCAACCAGGATCCATCACTGCCCCAACACAGGGCCCATCCCCCCAACACAGGGCCCATCCCCCCAACACAGGGCCCATCCCCCCAACACGGGGCCCATCCCCCCACACAGGGCCCATCCCCCCAACACGGGGCCCACCCCCCCCAACCAGGATCCATCCCTGCCCCAACACGGGGCCCATCCCCCAACACGGGGCCCATCCCCCCACACAGGGCCCATTCCTGCCCCAACACCGGGCCCATCCCCCCACACAGGGCCCATCGCCCCAAACTGGGCCCATCCCCCCACACGGGGCCCACCCCAACACAGGGCCCATCCCCCCACACAGGGCCCACCCCCCCAACATGGGGCCTATCCCCCCCACACAGGGCCCACCCCCCCAACACAGGGCCCATCCCCCCAACACAGGGCCCATCCCCCCAACACGGGGCCCATCCCCCCACACAGGGCCCATCCCCCCAACACGGGGCCCACCCCCCCAACCAGGATCCATCACTGCCCCAACACGGGGCCCATCCCCCCAACACGGGGCCCATCCCCCAACACGGGGCCCATCCCCCCAACACGGGGCCCATCCCTGCCCCAACACGGGGCCCATCCCCCAACACGGGGCCCATCCCCCAACACGGGGCCCATTGCCCCAAACAGGGCCCATCCCCCCACACGGGGCCCACCCCAACACAGGGCCCATCCCCCCACACAGGGCCCATCCCCCCAACATGGGGCCTATCCCCCCCACACAGGGCCCACCCCCCCAACACAGGGCCCATCCCCCCAACACAGGGCCCATCCCCCCACACGGGGCCCATCCCAACACAGGGCCCATCCCCCCACACAGGGCCCATCCCCCCAACATGGGGCCTATCCCCCCCCACACAGGGCCCACCCCCCCAACACAGGGCCCATCCCCCCAACACGGGGCCCATCCCCCCAACACAGGGCCCATGCCCCCACACGGGGCCCGTCCCCCCCACACGGGACCCATCCCCCCAACACAGGGCCCATCCCCCCAACACGGGGCCCGTCCCCCCCACACGGGACCCATCTCTGCCCCAACACAGGGCCCTTCCTCCCCACACGGGGCCCGTCCCCCACACGGGACCCATCCCCCCAACATGGGGCCTATCCCCCCCACACAGGGGCCTATCCCCCCCACACAGGGCCCATCCCCCCAACACAGGGCCCATCCCCCCAACACAGGGCCCATCCCCCCACACGGGGCCCTTCCCCCAACACAGGGCCCATCCCCCCAACACGGGGCCCATCCCCCCAACACGGGGCCCATCCCCCAACACGGGGCCCGTCCCCCCACACAGGGCCCTTCCTCCCCACACGGGGCCCATCCCCCCCACACGGTGCCCGTCCCCCAACACAGGGCCCGTCCCCCCAAACAGGGCCCTTCCTCCCCACACGGAGTCCGTCCCCCCCACACGGGGCCCTTCCTCCCCACACGGGGCCCGTCCCCCCCACACAGGGCCCGTCCCCCCCACACGGGGCCCATCCCCCCAACACAGGGCCCATCCCCCCAACACGGGGCCCATCTCTGCCCCAACACAGGGCCCTTCCTCCCCACACGGAGCCCGTCCCCCCCACACGGGGCCCTTCCTCCCCACACGGGGCCCTTCCTCCCCACACGGGGCCCGTCCCCCCAACACGGGGCCCATCCCCCCAACACGGGGCCCATCTCTGCCCCAACACAGGGCCCTTCCTCCCCACACGGGGCCCGTCCCCCCCACACGGGGCCTATCCCCCCCACACGGGGCCCATCTCTGCCCCAACACGGGGCCCTTCCTCCCCACACGGGGCCCGTCCCCCCCACACGGAGCCCGTCCCCCCCACACGGGGCTCTTCCTCCCCACACGGGGCCCGTCCCCCCCAACACGGGGCCCATCTCTGCCCCAACACAGGGCCCTTCCTCCCCACACGGGGCCCGTCCCCCCCACACGGGACCAAACCCCTAAATACCCCATAAAGTCCTGGAGAGGCATCGAGTCACGCAACATTGAAACAGGCCATTCGGCCCACCATGTCCATGCTGACCACCAGCCACCCATTTTATTCAGTTCAGTTTAGTTTATTGTCACGTGTACCGAGGTACTATGAAAAGCTTTTTGTTGCGTGCTATCCAGTCAGCGGAAACACAATACATGATTACAATCGAGCCGTTTACAGTGGCTGCTATGAACCGGTCCTGCTGAGCCGGATGGTCACATCGCACAGTGAACCGGCACAGATCTACTTGCACTTTATTCTGTTTTAAAACTGTTCTAATTTAAATTAATACTGACTAGCTAATTAATTTATTGCATCGTATGGGAGGCACATTCCCAATCTCGTTGTACAATAAATGACAATAAAGATGTATTGTATTGTATTGTATTGTATAGATATGTGATAAGGGAATAACGTTTAGTGCAAGGTAAAGCCAGAGGGTCGGCAGTGAGGGGGATAGTAGTCCAGCACAGCTCTCTGGTTGTGGCAGAAAGATTCAGTTGCCAGTTAACAGCCGGGAAGAAACTGTCCCTGAATCTGGAGGTGTGCGTTTTCACACTATTCTATCTGCATTCCCATCCACTCCCCCACCCAAATTCTACCACACATCTACACACGAAGGGCAATTTACAGAGGCCTAATTAACCTACTGACCCGCACATGGTCACAAGGGGAACATGCAAACTCCACACAGGCAGCACCGGAGTTCAGGATTGAACCCGGGTCTCGAGCCGTGAGGCAGAGGCTCTCCCAGCAGCTCCCCTTTTTGTTCAGCGTTGGGGTCACTTACAGGGTAGGTGTCCAGCCAGTTAGTCAGGACCTGCAGCGTGGTGGTTGGGATCTGACTCCTCACTTCTTCCTTCTCACGTTCGCTCCCCATCATCTCCAGGGCCATCCGCAAGTCTTCCACCAGCTGCAAGATCTGCAGGGGCCTCAGGTAGGAGGGGGGAATGGGGGAGGTGATGTCATACACCCCATTGGAGTACTCTGCCACTGCTTTCGAGCCTGAGGAGAAAGGAGAAGCATTTTCACCTTGGGACGTTCAATCAGAGCTTTCTCAGAATCTGCTTCACCAACGAGCTGCAGGATTTTGACCCAGGGATTGTGAAGGAATAGAATCATAGAGTGACACAGCCTTTATTAACAGGCCCTTCGGTCCAACTTGCCCACACCAACCAAAATGTCCCATCTACATTGGTCCCACCTGCCTGCGTTTGGTCCATATCCCTCCAAACCTGTGCTATCCATGTACCGGCCTAATTGTTTCTTACACATTACAATAATCCCTGCCTCAACTACTTCCTCTGGCAGCTCGTTCCATACACCCCTTTTGTGTGAAAATGTTACCCCTCAGATTCCTATGAAATCATCCCCACTCACTTTAAACCGAGGTCCTCATGCATTTCCAAACCCCAGGAAGAAACAGGAGATCAGAGGGCCATCCAGCAAGTCCACTCCAACCACCAAGAGCTGCACGGTGACACAGTGGTAGAGTTGCTGCCTCATAGCACCAGAGGCCCGGGTTTGATCCTGACCATGGATGCTGTCTGTACAGAGTTTGTACGTTCTCCCTGTGACCGTGAGATTTTTCTCAGGGTGCTCCAATTTCCTCCCACACTCCAAAAACGTACATGGTTCGCAGGTTAATCAGCTTCTGTAAATTGTCCCCAATGTTTAGGATAGTGCTAGTGTATGAGTCATCACTGGTCAGCACGGACAGTCCACCAAAGGACCTGTTTCCACGGTCTATTTCTAAACTAAACACTGAGCAACCATTTAGTACCTTTTACTCGATGGGAAAGGGGAGAAGAGGGAATGACCAGGGATCTTTGATTCTGTCGCCAGCTTTACAAAGGCAGCATGAAGTGTAGGTGGAGTCAATGTTGGGGAGGTGGGTTTGTGTGATGGACTGGGTTACATCCATAACTCTTCGCAGTTTCCTGCAGTCTTGGGCAGAGCTGCTGCCATCCCGAGAGGATGCTTTGTACTTCAAATCCTTCTTGATTTAGACTCGCCCCAGGAAGCAATGTTTTATGTGGAAGCTTCAATCATCGCGACCCCTTGCTTTTTGAAAGAAGTATTACTAGTTTAGACCTCAAACTAGGAAAAAATAGTGTGATAATAGGAAAATTGGCTGTGTGGTTGGTGAAGGGGAAACCTTTAGGAAGGAGTTAATTAGGGTGATAGAGTGGTCCAGCACTTTGGTGAAGGAGAAAGAAGTAGTTAGAGTTGTAAAGCACGGAAACAGGCCCTTCAACCCAACTCATCCATGCTAACCAAGTTGCCCACCTGAGCTAGTCCTATTTGCCCGAGTTGGCCCAGATCATTAAAGGTAATAGTACCAATTAACAAGGTGCTTAGAAAGCCACACAATAATGTTTTCTTAATTAGCCAAGCTCAAACTCTGAACTCCGAGCTTGTGATGCAGTGGGCTACAAAGAGGATCCTTCAATGTTAAATTTAAAGAGTGGGAAAGTAGAAGAAGCAACAATGTGCCAAACGTGATATTTCAGAGGTTTTATCATGGAACTGCTATCTTTTTAAGCTTACAGCAGGTTCCTGGATTATTACTGGGTTCCGTTCCCCAGAGGTCTGTGCGGTGGTGCAGCCTGACAGCGCCAGAGACCCGGGTTCGATCCTGGCCACGGGTGCTGTCTGTACAGAGTTTGTTGTCCCCGTGACTCGCGTGCGTTTTCTCCGGGTGCTCCGGTTTCCGCTCACACTTCAAAAACGGACAGGTTTGTCGTTTAATTGGCTTCGGTAAAAATTGTAAATTGTCCATAGTGTGTAGGATAGTGTTAGTGTGCGGGGATCACTGGTCGACACGGACCTGGTGGGCCGAAGGGAACTGTTTCCGTGCTGTATCACGAAGTTGTAAGTGGGAAATGAACAGAAACATGCATGTGGGAGAGATCGCAATAACGGCCGTGATGGGAGCGTGCATGGGTGGGGACGTGAGGGCCAGCCTACCTCACTGACTCCGTACTCCAGGTGCGGTCTCACTAGGGCCCTGCACAACTGTAGAAGGACCTCTTTGCTCCTATACTCAACTCCTCTTGTTATGAAGGCCAACATTCCATTGGCTTTCTTCACTGCCTGCTGTACCTGCATGCTTCCTTTCTGTGACTGATGCACTAGGACACCCAGATCTCGTTGTACGTCCCCTTTTCCTAACTTAACACCATTCAGATAATACTCTGCCTTCCCATTCTTACCACCAAGTTGGGCCGAAGGGCCTGTTTCCACACTGTATCACTCTATGACTCTAAGAGAGAAGCTGTAGTTACTGAATGGGACCACTTGGTGACAGTGTTGTGCACAAATTGGTACCAGGAGCAGAGCCCAAGTCACAGTCAGATTCTGAGACATTCACACTGAGATTGTTCACAAATCAATGCACGTCAGAGCTTGTGGTGTCAGGCTGATATCATCACCGTCTCTTCAATGATGTCAATACACAAACTTTGACATTGAAACCCTGGGCAGAGATGAAAACTGAGTCAGGTGTTCAATTGGGTAAAAAGGAACTGCAGATGCTGGTTTATACCAAAGATAAACACAATGTGCTGGAGTAACTCAGCGGGTCAAGCAGCATCTCTGGAGAAAAAGGATAGGCGACGTTTCGGGCCAGAATCCTTCTTCAGACGGAGAGTAGAGGTGGGGGTTGATAAACTGGACGTAGGGCAAGGGCAAACAAATCAGGGCTGGCAACACATGACCTCAGGAAGGATGGAGCCCACAATGGCCCATTGTTGGTTGGGGAAGGTGGGCTAACGAGAGGGACACAAGGACATGACCAGTGGAACTGGTAAAACGACTATGGAGGGGGAGGGATGAGCAAGGGAAGCACAGTGAAGGAAGCACAGGCTAGAAAGGTCAGTGTGGGAATGGGAAGGGGAGTTAACGGTTTGGAAACCAAGAGATTATGTAGGCCAAGGTAAAACGATCGCCCAGTCTGCGGTTGGTCTCCCCGATATGTAGGAGTATATATATACTCCTGGAACAGGAGTATCCAGGTACTCCACACCTGGAACAGGAGTATCCAGGTACCCCACACCTGGAACAGGAGTATCCAGGTACTCCACACCTGGAACAGGAGTATCCAGGTACCCCACACCTGGAACAGGAGTATCCAGGTACTCCACACCTGGAATAGGAGTATCCAGGTACCCCACACCTGGAACGGGAGTATCCAGGTACCCCACACCTGGAACAGGAGTATCCAGGTACCCCACACCTGGAACAGAAGTATCCAGGTACCCCACACCTGGAACAGCCGATACAGTGGCTGAGGTTGGAGGAAGTGCAAGTGGTGCACGCAGCCTGGCCCATCGTGGGCACAGCTTTCCCCACCTGCATGAGGTGTTGAACTCAAGGTGGCGTCTACCATCACCATCCGGCCATGCCCTCTTCTCATTGCTACCGTTGGGCAGAAAGAAAAGTAGCCTGAAGATTCAGGAACAACTACTTTCCTACAACCTGACTCGCTCAACCCTAACCCCACCTCAGCAACACAACCCTAATCCCACCTCAGCAACACAACCCTAATCCCACCTCAGCAACACAACCCTAACCACACCTCAGCAACACAACCCTAACCCCACCTCAGCAACACAACCCTAACCCCACCTCAGCAACACAACCCTAACCCCACCTCAGCAACACAACCCTAACCCCACCTCAGCAACACAACCCTACAGACCACCTCAGCAGCACAACCCTAACCCCACCTCAGCAACACAACCCTAATCCCACCCACCTCAGCAACACAACCCTACAGACCACCTCAGCAACACAACCCTAACCCCACCTCAGCAACACAACCCTAACCCCACCTTAGCAACACAACCCCACAGACCACCTCTTGCACTGCCATGGACTTGTGTTTTGCACTGGTTTAGAGATCTAACATGGGAACAGACCCTTCGGCCCACACGGGTCCGTTCCAACAAGCACTTGCCCCGTGCTCTACCCTACACACACTGGGGACAATTAACAACATACCTATAAACTCGCACATCTTTGGAGTGTGGGAGGAAAGCGGAGCACCCGGAGAAAACCCACGTGGTCACGGGAAGAACGTGCAAACTCCGTACAGACAGCAGGGGTGTCAGGAGTTATGGGAAGAAGGCAGGAGAATGGGGTTGGGAGGGAAAGATAGATCAGCCATGATTGAATGGCGGAGTAGACTGGATGGGCCGAATGGCCTAATTCTGCTCCTATAACCTATGAACACCCGTAGGTCAAGATCGAACCCGGATCTCTGACGCGGTAAATCAGCAACTCCACCGCGCCACACTAATCCATTGCTTTGTAAACCTTTTTCATCTAAAATGTCTCATAGAATGATATTATTTATGTATAACGTATGATGCATTGCTAGTTCTCCACTTCCTTCATTGCAACACTCTCCTGGCCAAAGACGCCCGATGGTTTGGTACAGGCACTCTCCACATGCATGCCATCCATCAGTCCCCCTTTGCCCATCAGGAGCTTACCAGCGATAATGTCATCCATTTGCTCCAAAGCTGCTTCGAGCATGTGACTGGCATCAGAAGCCATGCTGGTGGCCGCACGTCTCTTTAATGACCCCCGCGAGCGTTCCTGCTGTGAAGAACAAGGTGGCAAAGCTAAGTTTAGTTTTGTTTCACTGTGTGAAAATAGTTGCCCTTCATATTTAATTTAGACTTTAGAGATACAACGTGGAAACAGGCCCTTCGGCCCAGCGAGTCTGCACCGACCCCCTCACATTAACACTATCTACATACACCTGTACATCTTTGGAGTGTGGGAGGAAACCGGAGATCCCGGAGAAAACCCACGGGGAGAAGGTACAAACTCCACACAGACAGCACCTGTAGTCAGGATCCAATCCCGGTCAACACAGTGCAGGCCGCATTGCAGGTCACAGTGCAGGTCACAGTGCAGGTCACAGTGCAGGTCACAGTGCAGGTCACAGTGCAGGTCACAGTGCAGGCCACAGTGCAGGACACAGTGCAGGACACAGTGCAGGACACAGTGCAGGTCACAGTGTAGGTCACAGTGCAGGACACAGTGCAGGTCACAGTGTAGGTCACAGTGCAGGTCACAGTGCAGGTCACAGTGCAGGTCACAGTGTAGGTCACAGTGCAGGACACAGTGTAGGACACAGTGTAGGACACAGTGCTGGACACAGTGTAGGCCACAGTGCAGGTCACAGTGTAGGACACAGTGTAGTCCACAGCTACAGCTGGGTGACAAGGAACAACAACCACACGCATTCTCAAGCTGGACGTTCCGAGGCTCATCACGAGAGGCTTACACGATCAAAAATGGAAACTTGAGAGACACGTGGAATAAATGACCGACAGCAAGGTCAAAGAGGAGGCACTTTGGAAGCATCTTGGAGAATAAATGAGGCGAGGAGGATCTTACAGCTGAGAATCCCATAGTCACCATCAGAAGTGCAGTCGTTAGAAGGTCATAAATGGTGGAACCCAAGTGTTTCCAGAACCTGAGATCTGGTAAATAGGAGCAGTGTGTTCCAGTTTCCAAAGCTTGATCGCATTCAATAAGTTTGTGATTGATCTTTGTCTTAAAGTCATCTTTCATGCCTGTTCTTCAAATCACTCCATTTCCCCACACCTCCCTCCCTCCTGTAGAAAAACATCCAACCCAGCAGAGAATTTGAACGTAAATAAAAAACACTACAGAGGTTTCACCACAGATACCGCCTGACCCACTGAGTACCTCCAGTAATTTGTACTTTTTGTTGAAGATTGCAGTATCTGCAGTTTCTGTGTCACCGTAACCACATGGTCAGGACATCCTGACTCATTGAGATGGTGATCCAAACAAAAGAATGAATTTCAATTCCATTTGAGTTGTGTAATTAACCCCACTTTAAAGATCGACAAGCAAATGGCTTCCTTAAAACCTCATGGTAATGAGTTATTTAGTTGTGCAGTAACTTATAAAATGGCATGATGCGCTGTGGTCCACATATATGCACAATAACAAAATGCCAAAGATTGTTCTTTGCTTCTCTTTTCCCACATCTTCTTCTTGCATTTGAGGCAGCAGAAGTTATGAAGCTCCTTCTGCTTCTGCTGTTTCTGTTGTCGTTCGCGTGACTGAGGACAGTTGACAGGCTCACCACGGGGAGGTCGACCCTCTGGCACGGCACATCCCATTATACTTCCCGTTTACATTATCGACTTTTACTTGTTAGACTTTTAGAGATACAGTGGGGAAACAGGCCCTTCGGCCCAATGAGTGCGTGCCGACCAGCGATCCCCGCACACTAACACTATCCTACACACAAGGGACCATTTGCGATTTACAGATGCTAATTAACCTACAAACCTGCACATCTTTAGAGTGTAGGAGGAAACCGGAGCACCCGGAGAAATTCAATGCGGTCACGGGGAGAACGTACAAACTCCGTACAGACATCACCCGTAGTCAGGATCAAGCCTGGGTCTCTGGCGCTGTAAGGCAGCAACTCTACCACTGCGCCACCGTGCCACCCTTTCCCTGCCCTTGTTACATTTGTTATCATCCGTACCCATATCTGCCAACAGTCTACATGGTATTAAATGATTGCATGTAACTGCTAGAAGCCAAAGCATTGGAAATCGTGGATTGACCTACATAAATGGACTGGTTTCAGGTACGGCTTAGCTTGGGAAGGAGAGGGGCACATTTAAAGGGTCGAACAAACCCACCTCTGAGATCTCTGATCTAAACTGATCTCACCACCTCATGTTTTGGTGGTTCTGCCTCCAGCATGCTGACCCTCTCTGCCACCAGAGGGCAGTGGAGGCCAAGTCACTGGATGGATTTAAGAGAGAGTTACATAGAGCTCTCGGGGTTAGTGGAATCAAGGGATATGGGGAGAAGGCAGGCACGGGTTACTGATTATGGACGATCAGCCATGATCACAATGAATGGTGGTGCTGGCTCAAAGGGCCAAATGGCCTCCTCCTGCACCTATTTTCTATGTTTCATACCTATTGCTCGATGGGAGAGGGGAGAAGAGGGATTGGCCAGGGTGCAACTTGTCCTTGATTATGTTGGTGGCCTTGCCAAGGTTGGCATCATGGTCAGCTCAGGTATGAAGGGCTGTATGGCCTCTTCCTGTGTTGTACTGTTCTTTGTTCTGCTGTAAATTGCCAGGACATGATGGGCCAAATGTCCTCATGTACCACACATGCACTAAGGCATTTCACAGAATCGCATTACAAACACTAGAGTTTGGCCACTGTTGTATAATGTTTAAAGTCTACTGGATGTGGTTTAGTTTAGTTTAGAGATACAGTGCGGAAACAGGCCCTTCGGCCCACCGAGTCCACGCCATCCAGTGATCCCTGCACACTAACATTATCCTAGACCTATAGGGACAATTTTACCGAGCCAATTAGCCTACAGTCTTTGAGTGTGGGAGGAAATCAAAGCACCCGGAGAAAACCCACGCAGGTCACGGGGAGAACGTACAAACAAGGCCTGTTTCAATGATGATGATAACTAAGGGTAGATTGTCACAGTGCCTCCCCCACATGCAAGCGGGTTTACAACTAGAGGGCATTGGTTTAAAGTGAGAGGGGAAGCTTTAAAGAGAACGCAAGGGCACATTGTTCATACAGAGGATGGTGGGTAAATGGGATGAGCTGCCAGAGGAAGATGTAGAAACAGATACAAGAACACCGTTTAAAAGACAAGTGCGTTGATAGGAAAGTAAAGAGAGAGATGGGCCTATCATTGTTGTACTTTGTGGTCTGGTATCTGTTATACCTTTGTTATGACTCTGGACGGACCACAAGTACACGTGTTTAAAAGGTTATAATGCTGGAGCTTAAATCCAGGCTGTATATTCCACGGCCACCTGGAACCAGAGTGACCACCTAATACCTCAATCTCTTATATACACGTTACTACACAGGCAAACAAAGTAGTCCTTGCAGTATCACAACAATCACAGGCAAATTAGTGCAGCTCAGCATCTCGGTCAGCATGGCGAAGGCAGGCCGAAGGGCCTGTTTCTATGACGATGATAACTTTGCTTTGTTTTTCCTGTCAAAGTATTCAAATTAAAAGGCTGCTCGGTAAACAAATTCATGGAGCACGACATTTAAATGGTTAAGCTGAAATTCCAGTTTCCACACTAACCAAAGATTGGAGCACAATGCACGACCTTTCACCTCCAGGCCTGTTCCTGTTAACTCTTTGTGTGCCGGCATTGAGGCCCACACTAAGATGGAACTACACTAAGAATTTTAACCCTGGGCAACTGTTCCACACAGTACTTTCTTTTGCAGATAGAGGTGCTGGCACACATATCAATTAAAAAAGAAGCTACATTTATCAACAATTATTTGTCAATAAATACCCCTTCTGTAAAAATATAAATCAAAGCAATTAAAAGTTAAACAATCATCAGAATAATGTACACTAGATTTTCAAATGTTTTGAATTTATGGTTTTTACCCGTTTACTGTCTATAGAAAAGCCCAGGTTCCATCCAACTTGCTCATTGTTTGAAGCCCCTTTACATTATCTTTGGAGGTATCGCAAAATGCTGGAGTAACTCAGCGGGTCAGGCAGCATCTCTGGAGAGAAGGAATGTGTGACGTTTTGGGTCGAGTCCCTTCTTCAGACTGACACTGTGTGAAGCCCCATTACATTACGTTACATTACATTATCTTTGGACCTCACTTGGAGCTCTGCTAGTTCCCAATTTCTTTCATTCATTTCCTCTCTCCATGTTTATAGTTAACTGAGTTCGACCACCCAGTCTTTCTGTTCGTCTTTCACTCTCTGAAGACCAGAGAGGATATGAAACCCTGACAACTGTTTCCGAAGTTTCAGCAGCAGAATTAGGCCATTCGGCCCATCAAGTCAACTCTGCCATTCAATCATGGCTGATCTATCTTTCCCTCACGACCTCATTCTCCTGCCCATAACACCTGCGCTGTCTGCATGGAGCTTGTACGTCATCCCTGTGAACACATGGGTTTTCTTCGGGTGCTCAGGTTTTTTCCCACACCCCAAAGACGTGCAGGTTTGTAAGTTAATTGACCTGTAAATTGTCCCTTGTGCGTCGGATGCAGCTTACGGGTGGGTCATCACTCCTCGACACAGACCTGGGGGGCGAAGGGCCGGTTTCCACACTACATCTCTAAACTAGTGCAAAACTAGGGTTGCCAACTGTCCCGAATTAGCCAGGACATCCCGTATTTTGGGCTAAATGGGGTTGTACTGTACGGGACCACCCTTGTCCGTATTTGAGTTCAGGGTTGGGCTGCCAGGCACTTGTGGATTGTCATTCTCCAGGTCTCCCCTCCCTCTCTCCCCTCTCCCTTTTAATTTCCATGTTTTAATTATTAAACCTCTTTGGCGTTTCTCAAACGCCCACCTCACCCCCACAGTCACTCCCAAATACAGGACAAAAGAGCTAAAGAAAAGTTTTGTTACATTAAAAAAATGATGTCTTTCAAATCAAAAATCAATCTTCAGTTTACAACATCATCTAAAGTCTTCTCTTCTGTGTGCTGATGTACAACACGTTGTCCATATTTGTTCTTGAGCTGACCGTTTACATGTCCTTCAGCCTGTTCCTGTGCTATGTTCATATATCCATCCAAACAAGCTAAAACACCTTGATAATCCAAATCTCACCTATTCTATTTCTCCAGGGATGCTGTCTGACCCACTGAGTTACTCCAGCTTTTTGTGTCTATATTCCATCTTAGTTAAAGTTGGTCATCATATAACACTGCACAGAATAATGAGCAAACACGCCCTTCAGTGCGGAGTGTATGAAGTTATTATATTACACTAAACAACACACCCCACACACACAGTGACAGTCTGAAGAAGTGTTCCGACCAGGAACGACACCCATCCATTTTCTCCAGAGATATATTCGGCACATGCAGCATCTGCAGTTCCTTTCAATACGGGGAAATTAAACCAAATACACTTCTTGCTGCCCAGTCTTGCGCAGTGAGTTATGCCTCGTGTCCACTGTGGTTGCACAGACAGTGACTCTCTGTCACAGTGGGTCAGTGATTTACATGTCAACTCAGAAGAATGTGTCCTGCTCGTTCACTCTCCCAATTCTGGCTTCAGCCCAGCTTCCTGACAGCTGCCGTTAAACAACACAGCCCACAGAATGACTGAAGTATTCATAAACAGAGAGAGAGAGAGATGTGCACCTTAGTTTCTGCAATGTTAGATTATTAGCTTTATTTGTTCCCCAATAACACTCCTCTCCTTTCGGGCTGCCTTGTACATTGATGTGTTTCAGTAAGAGATGGGAATGACTGGCTTTTGTTCTTCACATTTAGACCCTCAAACCTTTCCTGGTTAACAGCTTCATGGGTTTAGAGATACAGCGCGGAAACATGCCCTTCGGCCCACTGAGTCCGTTCTGACCAACGATCGCCCTGTACACTAAACTACACACACCAGGGACAATTTTACAATTTACCAAAGCCAATTAACCTACAAATCTGTATGTCTTTGGAGAGTGGGAGAAAACCGGAGCACCCGGAGAAAACCCATGAGGTCATAGATTGAACCCGGGTTTCTGGTGCTGTAAGGCAGCAACTCTCCTCCTGCCCCACTGTGTGGCCCAATGTGAAGGGATGTAACAGGAAGGGGATACACTGTTTTTTTTACCCATTCATTGCCTTAATCTGATCATGTTCATGATAGTGGGAACAATTATATTGTTTAAAAGGCATTTGGACATGTCATGTCTATGGTTAAAAAAAGGTTGAGGGGGATACGGGCGAAATGCAGGCAAGGAGGAGGCCATTCGGCCCTTCGAGCCAGCACCGCCATTCAATGTGATCATGGCTGATACGGGCGAAATGCAGGCAAGGAGGACAGGTGCAGATTGGGTTGGCAAGGATGGGTCAAAGGCATTTTATTATCACCTGTACCAATTAAGGTCCAGTGAAATTTGATTTACCATTGGATGGCAGGGTGGGTTGGGCTGAAGACAAAGTACCCCATGCCAGGTTCTCCTTAGTTCTCCCCCCTCCCCCCCCTCACGGCGATACACAAGGACATAAAGCCACTGCATCCCAGAGTCAGGGACCGAGGCTCAATCCCGACCTCTGTGTGGAGTGTGCACGATCTCCCAGCCAGTGTGTGGGTCACCCGCGTGTGTGTGTGTGTGGGTCACCCGTGTGTGTGTGGGTCACCCTTGTGTGTGTGTGGGTCCCCCGCGTGTGTGTGTGTGTGGGTCACCCGTGTGTGTGTGTGTGGGTCACCCGTGTGTGTGTGGGTCACCCGTGTGTGTGTGTGTGTGGGTCACCCGTGTGTGTGTGGGTCACCCGTGTGTGTGTGGGTCACCCGTGTGTGTGTGGGTCACCCGTGTGTGTGTGTGTGGGTCACCCGCGTGTGTGTGGGTCACCCGTGTGTGTGTGGGTCACCCGCGTGTGTGTGGGTCATCCGCGTGTGTGTGTGGGTCACCCGTGTGTGTGGGTCACCCGTGTGTGTGTGTGTGGGTCACCCGCGTGTGTGTGTGTGTGTGGGTCACCCGTGTGTGTGTGTGTGTGGGTCACCCGTGTGTGTGTGGGTCACCCGTGTGTGTGTGTGTGTGTGTGTGTGTGTGTGTGTGTGTGTGTGTGGGTCACCCGTGTGTGTGTGTGGGTCACCCGTGTGTGTGTGTGGGTCACCCGTGTGTGTGTGGGTCACCTGTGTGTGTGTGGGTCACCCGTGTGTGTGTGTGGGTCATCCGTGTGTGTGTGTGGGTCACCCGTGTGTGTGTGGGGGTAGAATAGAGGGGGAATTGTTGGGAATGTGGGGAGAATTAAAATGAGATCCACGTAGGATTAGTATAAAAGTATTATAATTAGAATTATAATTAGTAGGATTAGTATAAAATATATTTGCTGTATCTTTCTCTGCGTCTCTAAATCTGCATGTATAAAACACCATCTCACCCCAAAACATTTCACAGTTTGCAACTCAATCCATGACGATGTGGGCAGGTTTAATGAATGTAAATGCAGACTCCGGTCACAAGAAACTGCAGATGCTGGAATCCTGAGCAAAAGATAAACTGCTGGAGGAACTCAGCAGGTCAGGCAGTATACGTGGAGGGAAATGACAGATCAGGACTGACAGAGCAGAGGGTAGACAGCTGGTAGAAAGACATGGGCCATTTCCTTCCTACACCATCAGTCTGAAGAAGGCTCCCAACCTGAATGTCATCTGTCTGTTCCATTCTCAGCTGCTGCCTGACCCACTGAGTCTCTCCACTCAGGTGGAAACTGGTTAATCTGCTTTTGATCTTGATAGACAACATTGGCCTCCAGCCAAAGCTGGGCCTGGGAGTGGTACAGTAAAGGTGTTTAGCAGCTGTGATGCAGTAAAACTGCCCTGTATTCTGGACCCCACACCCTGTCTCCCTCACCATGACCTCCTTTATATCTCTGATGGCAGCTCAAGCCAGTGCTGAAGGTTAAATGTTTCCCTTGAAGGGTGGCACGGTGGCGCAGCGGTAGAGTTGCTACCTTACAGCGTTGGGGACTCGGGTTTCGAACCTGAATACGGGTGCTGTCTGTACTTAGCTTGTGCGTTCTCCGCATGACCACATGGGTTTATTCCGGTTGCTCTGGTTTCCTCCCACACTCCAAAGACGTACAGGTTTGTAGGTTAATTGGCTTCGGTAAAAATTGTAAATTGTCCCTTGTGTGTAGGATAACGTTAGCGTAGTGGGATCGCTGGTCGGTGCGGACTCGGTGGGCCGGAGAGCCTGTTTCCGCACTGAATCCAGGTGCCATCACAGGTAGATATGGTGGTGAAGAAGGCCTTTGGCACATTCACCTTCATCGGTCAGGGAATGGAGTATAGAAGTTAGGACATTGAGATTGAGGGGTACTGATTGAGAATGATCAGCCATGATCACATTGAATGGCGGTGCTGGCTCGAAGGGCTGAATGGCCTCCTCCTGCACCTATTGTCTATTGACATTATGTTCCATTGTACAAGATGTTGGTGAGACCAAACTTGGAGTGTTGTGTTCACAGCACAGAGAGGGGCCCTTTAGCCCACTACAGCCATGCTGGTCCCTTTTCTCAGCTATATTCACCCCACTTGCCAATGTTAGGTCTATTCTTTTAGGCCATGCCTATTTAAATCTCTGTCTATATGCCTCAGAGTCACAAAGCACAGGAACAGGCCCTTCAGACCAACTCGTCCATGCCAACCAAGATGTTCTATCTAAGCCAGTCCCATTTGCTCACGTTTGATTCCTGTCCCTCTAAACTTTCCCATCTATGTACCAGTCCGAATGTCTTTTAAACGTCATTGTACCTGCACCTCAGCTACTTCCTCTAGCAGTGCGTTACAAACTCGACATGAAAAGGTTTCCCCTCAAGTTCCTATTAAGTCTTTAACCTTGTACCTTAAACCTACTCCCCCTAACTCAGGATTGTACAACCATAGGGAAAGGACTCTGTGCATTACTCTATCTCTTCCCTTGCCTCACCTCTCCTTTAAACTTCCCCTCTTGTCATAGCCAGGCCGCCCAGTCTTTGGCATTTCCAATTGCCTTTCTTTACTAAGCAAAGAAACCTTCAGTTCCCTTTGTTCACTGAAAACACTGCCTCCAATTGAAGTTCCAAAGTGATGGAAAGTTTGATAATATAATTTCTGTTCTTTCCAGGCTGCCTCTTTAAAAGATAATTGATTTACCCTTTCTCATTAGATCCAAAATTGCTTGTTCCCAGTCAGTTTGTCAACATAATGCTCCAGAAATCCACACTGTCCTCAACAATGTTGCACCTAACACCAGTCAATATGTGGATGAGAGTTGTATCTGACAAGGTACAGTAATAGCTTTTGTTGCGTGCTATCCAGTCTAAGAAAAGACTACACATAATTACAATCAAGCTGTCCACAATGGATAAATGATAAAGGGTACAACATTTAGTGCAAGAAAAAGTCTTGTGAATGATTTCTGTGTCACTAGTTATATGCCATTCTACACAAGCCTCCCTTTATTTTGCAGAAGTTATGATTTTTTTTTCCAATCCCAACTCTCTCTTTTATCCCTGCAACCCCTTAATACAGTTCCCTCTTAGGCAGGAACGGGGTACTGATTGAGAATGATCAGCCATGATCACATTGAATGGCGGTGCTGGCACCTATTGTCTATTGTCTATTGTCTAATACATTGGCTTTCTAGGCATCCACTGTTCTTTTAAGTTTGCTCCAACAACACAACATCAACTTTCCAGCCATAAATCTTCATTCCAGAAATGAGGCACCAACTCATTAACCCTTGGAGTGTTCAATACAGCTCTGCTAATCTGAGTAGCATGGAACTGCAGATGCTGGTTTACATCGACTATAGACACAAAATGCTGGAGTAACTCAGTGGGACGGGCAGCATCTCTGGATGGAAGGAACCATTTGTCTTGTTTTCACACCTTACACTTCCTTATCTCTGTATCTCCCTCTCCCCAGACTTCAGTCTGAAGAAGGGTCTCGACCCGAAACGTCACCCATTCCTTCTATCCAAGGATGCTGCCTGCCCCGCTGAGTTACTCCAGCATTTTGTGTCTATATTCTGCTAATCTGAGAGTCAGAGTCATACAGCACAGAAACAGGCCCTTTGACCCTACCTGTCCATGCTGACCCTACCTGCCCATACTGACCCTACCTGTGCATGCTGACCCTACCTGTCCATGCTGACCCTACCTGTCCATGCTGACCCTACCTGTCCATGCTGACCCTACCTGTCCATGCTGACCCTACCTGTCCATGCTGACCCTACCTGTCCATGCTGACCCTACCTGTCCATGCTGACCCTACCTGTCCATGCTGACCCTACCTGTCCATGCTGACCCTACCTGATCATGCTGACTAAGGTCATCAGACTCACTTGCCTATATTCCTCCAAACCTCTCTGGTCCACGTAGCAATCCAAATGTTTTTTAAATGTTGTTATTGTACCAACCTCAACTATTTCCTCTAATCCATATACACACCATCCACTGTGTGAAAATAGTTGCCCTTCAGATTTAATTTAGACTTTAGAGATACAGCGCGGAAACAGGCCCTTCGGCCCACCGAGTCCGCGCCGACCAGCGATCCCTGTACACTACCATTATCTTACACACACTAGGGACAATTTACAATTTTACCAAAGGCAATAAACCTGTACATCTTTGGAGTGTGGAAGAAAACCGGAGCACCCGGAGAAAACCCAAGCGGTCACAGGGAGAACGTATAGACAGCACCCGTAGTCAGGATCGAACCCAGGTCTCTGGCTCTTTAAGGCAGCAACTCGACTGCTGCGCCACCGTGCCGCCCCATGTTCTTAATAAATCTTTCCCCTTCACCTTAAACCTATGCCCTCTAATTCTTGATTCCTCATACCCTGGTTAAAAGACTGTGCATTCACCCATTTTACTTTCCCCTTTCTAGTCATGCCTTGTACACTCACATCCAAGTCAATGATGTAGATGGCAAAGAGCAATGGGCCTAGTATTGATATCTGAGGCACACCACTGGTCACAGTTCGGCAACCGGAATAACAACCTCCCACCACCACCACCTTCTGCTTCCAACTATGAAGCCAATTCTGTATCAGTCTGAAGAAGGGTCTCGACCCAAAACCTCACCTATCCATGTTCTCCAGAGATGCTGCCTGACCCAGTGAGTTACTCCAGCACTCTGTGAAACGTCACCTAACCATGTTCTCCAGAGATGGTGCCTGACCCGCTGAGTTACTCCAGCACATTGTGAAACGTCACCTAACCATGTTCTCCAGAGATGCTGCCTGACCCGCTGAGTTACTCCAGCACTCTGAAACGTCACCTAACCATGTTCTCCACAGATGCTGCCTGACCCGCTGAGTTACTCCAGCACTCTGTGAAACGTCACCTATCCATGTTCTCCACAGATGCTGCCTGACCCGCTGAGTTACTCCAGCACTCTGTGTCCTCCTGGACCTGGTTAGCTAGCTCTCCCTGGATCCGAAACTTCGGAAATGACAGAACGTGAAAGTCCACTTTAACAAGGAGGAAAGAAAAAATATTTATTATGCTGTTGAAAATAGACACACAATACGTGGCTCAATATTTAAATGCTTACAGAAGGTACCACACGACATTTACCTTTGAAGCATTATCTTTCCAGAGTTGTGAAGATCATTAGCTCTCCAACAGCAGCAGGAAGGAACAATATCCTCATAAACTACTGACATTTCCAGCCAGCTGGTTGCTGATTAAGGCATATGTTTAAAATGAACTACAGGGGGAAGTTGGGCAGGCTCGGACTTTATTCCATGGAACTAAGGAGGCTGAGGGGTGAACTTAGGGCGCATAAAATCATGAGGGGAATAGAAAGGGAAAACGACTGTGCATTCACCCTAAGGGTGGGGGAATCAAGAACTAGATGGCATAGGTTTAAGGTGAGAGAGGAAAGGTTTAATAGGTGCCCGAGGGGAACATTCACACAGAGGGTGCTGAGGTACTCCTCCCCCTTCTGTCATGGGGTAGACTGAAACTGACTCCCCGCTCCTCCCCTCCCCTCCCCCACCCCCTACCCAATCTGTGCACATCCCCAATCCTTTCCACTCATCACTTTAACTTCATGTTTCATGTATTTTGTGTTTTATGACGGTTGGCAGATCAATTCCCCTCCTGGGATAAATAAAGTTCTATCGTATCACATCGCATATGGAACGAGCTGCCACAATAACAACATATAAAAGATAGTAGAAGCAAGGAACCGCAAATGCAGGTTTACACAAAAGGATACAAGGTACTGGAGTAACACTGGCCCAGGCAGCATCTTTGAACAATGTGGCAGGTGACTCTTCTTCAGAAGAAAGGTCCCAACCTCAAACATCACCCATCCATGATCTCCAGAGATGCTGCCTGACCCGCTGAGTTACTCCAGCACTCTGTGAAACGTCACCTATCCATGTTCTCCACAGATGCTGCCTGACCCGCTGAGTTACTCCAGAAAATGCTGGAGATACTCAATACGTCGTGTAGCATCTGTGGAGAGACAACCAGGTAAAATTCAAGCCCGAGCCCCTTCCTACAATGAAGTCTCAAAGCAAGGGATTGGGTCTTAGTTTGGTTTCAAAGTACATGATAGAAACAGGTTCTTCAGCCCACCGAGTGCATGTCAACCATCGATCAGCAATCAGCAACTAGCTCCACATGTTATCCCACTTTCTCATTCACTCCTGACACATTGGAGGCAATTTACACGGGGCAATTAACCTACAAACCCACACGTCTTTGGGTTGTTGGAGGGAACCAGAGCACCCGGAGAAAACCCATATGATCACAGGGGGAACGTGCAAACTCCACTTAGACAGCACCCGAGGTCAGGATCGAGCTCGTGCCTCTGCCGCTTGAGGCAGCAGCTCAACCAGCTACCCCATCGTGCTGGGTCTCAGTTTCAGGTCGTGAGTTTTCACAAGTTCTCTGGAGGAAACCTTCCGAAAGCTTCACAGCAATAAATACTCAGCACAGTTTCTCTCTGAATCTTTGCGTTTCCCTCTTATTTACGGTACCATATGTGGCAGAGCTGCTGCAGATCCAGAGAGCATGGAAATGGCACAGAAGAGACCTGGGCTCAACTGTGACAGATTTCATTCTTCCCAAACACTCCCCACGCAAGTCTCCGGGACCAACCACAAGGATGAACAGTACTGAACAATGGAGCCTCGTTCTGCATTGTTTAAAGTTCATCTAAATCATGCACCAAGTTTTGACTTAAACCAACATGCTTTATATCAACTGGGAAACCACAAGCCCAAAAAGGGTTAAAAAAAAGGGTGTGGAGGTGGGGGGGGGGGGGGGGGGGGGGCAGACTCAAAGGTGAGAGCAAAATAGACAGATATTAAGGCTGTAGAAGGAAACGAGGATTCGTATTTCTCGATGTCCTTTTACAACCTGTTACTTGAAGGTTTAACAGCCAACAATGTCCTTCTCCAGAGCACAGCTTGGCGATGCAGCCAATCTGCAGACAGCAAGCTCACAGAAGCAACCAGGTAACAGTTTAGTTTAGAGATACAGTGTGGAAAGAAGCCCTTCACCCCACCAACCAGCAATCACCCTGAGGCTAGTTCTACCCGACACATTAGGGACAATTGTTTTTATGGAAGCAAATTAACCTACAAACCCGCACGTCATTGGAGTGTGGGAGGAAACCAGAGTACCCGGAGAAAACCCACGCGGTCACAGGGAAATCAAATAAACTCTGTACAGACAGCACCCGTGGTCGGGATCGAACCCAGGTCTCTGGCGCTGCAAAGCTGCAACTCTGTCGCTGCGCCATCATTGTTTGGCATTGCCTTTAGCTGTGGAATTAGTTTTATGGCATATAACTAGAGACAGGGTAAACTCCACGACGCTTCCTCGGCCGAGCTGAGCCGAGCCGAGCCGAGCATCCAAAGGAGACCATCTCCAAAACGGGACTCGCCCCTCAAGGCTGCTCTGCGTGACGTGCTCAAGACCCTGGAGTGGGATTTGAACCCACAACCTCCCGCCTCATGGAGATGACAGGGCTACCCACAGAGCCAAGGCCAAATCCCCCGACAATGCAAAGGATATGCTGCAGAAAACAAACTTGTCAGACCGCGAATCCTTAAATCCACGCTGTAATCCTGGTGCAGACTGCTGCCAATTTAGCAGCTTGCCTGGTACAACAGTAATTACAGGGCTGGGCCTTGTAATCAGCGGCTCAACTAATAATCCAGAGGCCGCTTCACAAAGACTTCAATTAAATTAAAAAAAATTATCAATCTGGAAGCAGAAGTTTGATGTCAATAAAAATCTGAGTTGAAGAGACAATCAGCTGGAGGAACTCAGTGGGTCAGGAAGCATCTGGGGAGGCAATGGAATTGTTGATATTGAGTCAGGACACTTCTTCAGACTGGAAGAACGACCTCCTCCTCTCTAAAACTAGAGGACATAGGCTTCAGCTGAGAGATTTAAGAGGGACCTCAGATGCAGCTTTTTCACTCAGTGGGTTGTCTATGTTTGGAATGAGCTGCCTGGGGAAGGTTTAACTTAGTTCAGTTTAGAGATGCAGCGAGGAAACAGGCCCTTCGGCCCACACGGCCTGTGCTGACCAGCGATCATCGGGACACTCGTTCTATCCTGCACACTTGGGACAATTTAGAAGTCAATTGACCTACAAACCTGCACATGGAAGGAAACTAGAGCACCTGGAGAAAACCTACACGGTCACAGGGAGAACGTACAAACTCCGTACAGACAGCACCCCGAAACAGGATGGAACCCGGGTCCCTGGCGCTGTGAGGCAGCAACTCTACCGCCACGCCACCGTGATGGGAAAGAAACTGATAGAATTATAACTTCTAAAAAACACCTGGACAGATGTATTGATAGAATGCATTCAGACAGATGTGGACCGATTGCACGCAAACGAGACTCGCTCAGTACGGCAAATTGATCAGATTGGACAAGGTGGGCTGAAGATAGATACAACATGCTGGAGTAACTCAGCAGGACAGACACTCTGAAGAAGGGTCTCAACCCGAAATGTTACCCATTCCTTCTCTCCAGAAATGCTGCCTGACCTCCAACTGTATCGGCTGTTCCAGGTGTGGACTCCTATAAGTCGGCGAGACCAAGCTCAGGCTCGGCGATCGTTTCACTGAACACCTCATCTAAGTCCGCCTAAACCGACCTGATCTCCCGGCTGCTAAACACTTAAACTTCCCCTCCCAGTCCCACACTGACCTTTCTGTCCTGGGCCTCCTCCACTGTCAGTGAGGCCCAGTGCAAACAGCACCTCATATTTTGCTTGGGCAGCTTACACCCCAGCAGTATGAACATTGAAGATAGACACAAAATATTGAATGAATACTGACTTCTCTAACTTCAAATTACCTGTACGTTCCCTCTCTCTCCATCCCTCCCCCTTCCCAGTTCTCCAGCAAGTCTGAATGTCCCCCTGATGACTTTGTATCTCTGTTGCTTTGTTGTCACCTTCTCCTAACTAACAATGGTCTTTTCTACATTTTCCTTGATCTGCATCTCTTTTGATCTCTTACACTTCCTTCTTCTTCTTGTTTTTGAGGCAGCAGGAGTTATGTAATGCCCTCCAGGCACTGTAGCCAGTGCAATGTGCGGTTGTCAAGGGCCGTGAGGTCTACCCCTCCACCAGGGGGACGGAGGACAGTGCAGTTGAAAATGCCGTGCTGCGCTGTTTGCTGGTCTGCTCCACACACGCAGGCTGCTGATGGATGCAACCCCCAACGATGCATGTTGGCGTTGAACCGGCCGACCCCTGTGTGGAACCGGTTCAGGGCGACCCACTCTTTGTGGGGCGTGTCCGAGCCGGGTGGGGCTGTGGTGTTCGGTGCGACAGTGAATTGAGGAGGTGGCGATGTCTGTTCCCAGCTGGTTCTCCATGCTCCTAGTATGTTGAAACCGGAGCCACAGAGGGTCGCTGCGTGATGGGAGAAAGGGTGACAAGATGACAGGCGTTGAGGTCCCAGTTGCTGTGAATCCTGGGCGAGGTGGTGCAAAGGATTTTTGGCGTCCGATGGGGCCTTGCACACCAGCCTATGAGTGAAGAACTCTCTGCGAAGCTTGGCGGGTGCGATACCTGCGAGCACCAGCAGGAGATCCGTCGGAGTAGGGCGTAGGCAGCCAGTGATGATCCGCATGGTGACGTTGAGGGTGGCGTCTAGCTTGCTGGTATGAGCGCTGCGGCACCATGCTGGGGCGGCGTACTCAGCGGCGCTGTACACGAGTGCAAGAGCACTAGGTCGAAGAGTAGATGTCCTGGCGCCCCATGACGATCCGGCCAAGCAACGCAGGAGGTTGTTCCGTGCCGAGACTTTAGTGCGGAGAGCTTCAAGGTGTTGCTTGTAGGTCAGCTGCTGATCTAGTTTCACCCCGAGGTATGTAGGAAATGGGTTGTAGGGTAGGGGTGACCCATTGAGGGTGACGGTTAGCTGACGTTGAGCTTCCTTGTTCAGGTGAAAGGCCATTGTGGTGGTTTTTGCCACACTCAGCTTTAGTCTCCAGGTCTTGAGGTAGCTCACGACAAGTTCCATATCCGCCGAGAGCACATCCTCCACATTTGACCAGCTCCTGTCCGAGTGCAGTAGGGCCAAGTCATCTGCGTGTCCATACTGGCGCGAGGTCGTGCGTGGCAGATCGCTGATATAGAGGTTGAAGAGCATGGGGGCCAGTACCAAGCCTTGGGGGACTCTGTTTCTTAGGCATCGCAGTCGGCTAGATTGTCCGTCGCTGGTCTTGAGTACTAAACTGTGGCTGGCAAGGATGTTGGCAAGGATGTTGGCAAGGAACCGCACTAAATGACGATCAGAGATGGTGCGGAGGAACTTCAAGATCTTACACTTCCTTATCTCTGTAACTACCTCTCCCCTGACACTCAGTCTGAAGATGAGTCTTCACCCAAAACATCACCCATTCCTTCTATCTAGAGATGCTGCCTATCCTGCTGTTACTCCAGCATTTTGTGTCTATCTTCGGTGTAAATCAGCATCTGCTGTTCCTTCCTGCACAAGGAGACTGAAGGGCCTGTTTCAGCGTGTACAGCTTTAAGATTCCAAATGGATGACCACTTATTCTGAAACAATTCCTCCCAGTTCTAGACACTCCTGCAAAAGGAAACATCATCCTCAAGGGCTCATTCACAAGCACAAGGTTGGGTGGAAAGCTGATGAGGTTTCAGATTACCTTTGACAGTGAAATATGGAAATATTGCACAATTGACATTGCCAACAAACATCCCATCTCCGCCAGCCCAAGGTGTCCCATGTGTCATTCCGTGAAGCACTAATTCCCACCCCTCCCACCGACACCAGGTACAGATGAAACTGCAGAACTGAATGCAGCTGCCAACCAGTGATTCACCTGCTCGCTCACTCACTCAAAGAACAGGTTTAATAGTCGGGCTAAGCACCTGTGGAGAGGCAGTGTAGAGATTTAACCCGTGTTGTACCAGAACTATCGAATACATCCTCACCGTCACTCAAACACAGTCCAGGAAGGGACAACTGAGCCACGCAGAGAAAAGAACGGGAAATAGGAGGAGAAATGGAGACCATTCTGCCCATCAAACCTGCTCTGTTGTCCAATATGACTAATGTCATGGCTTCCACAGCCGTCTGTGGAATAGATTCCACAGATCACCACAATCTTGGATGATCATCAGAGATCATAGTGATGAATCTGTGGAATTCATTGCCACATTCAGCTCTGCATGCCAAGACATAGGGTATTTTTTTAAAGCAGAGATTGATAGGTTCTTGATTAGTAAGGGTGTCCAAGGTTATGGGGAGAAGGCAGGAGAAAATAGATCAGCCACGATTAAATGGTGGAGAAGATTTGACGGGCCGCATGACCTAATTCCGCTCCTATGCCTGATGGCCTGAAGGTCTTATCAGACAGATCTTTAGGTAAATCCGCCCATGCCAACCATGGTGCCACCAGCAAATCACGTTTGGCTGTCGTGTTCATAGCCCTCTAAACCTTTCCTGTTCATGACCTTCTCACTGTGTTGGTTAGTTTGCTGTCCACACGCTGTGACGTACCCAATGGCCAACATGAAGGTTCTTCAGTGGCTACAAATAGGTCAAGGACATTTAAAATGGCAGTTATTGTCATAGAAAGGAAAGTTTCCGCAGTGGCAGAGATCACAGAGGGGTTCCAGCTTGGGGCTGTCAGAGTTAGTAGAACCGCTACCTCACAGCGCAAGTGGCCCGGGTTTAATTATGACTTGTGGTGCTGTCTGTGTGGAGTTTGCATGTTCTCTTTGTGACTGCGTGGGTTTCGGCCGGGTGCTCCAGTTTCCAAAGGCCAGAAAGTCAATCGCTGTTAATTGCCCCCTAGTGCGTGTGGAAGAGTTTGGTGGTTGATTGGATGCAGAGACAATAAAATGCATCAGTGCAGGTTCAATTTTGGTTGTTTGGACAGTGCAATGAAGGCTGTTTAACTATGACACTAATTATACCCCAATCATCCATCAGCCCTCATTAAAAGACTCCTACATTATACAACAGGTACTGTTGATCAGTTGTCCTCTCAACCAAAACTAAAAATCCCCACTGCATCTTAAGCTGAATAAAGTTCAATGTTGGATCAAAGAAAAATAAAGAGTGGTTAAGGATGGGACTTGAGCATATTTCTGCAGGCCTGTAGAGTCAAGAACAAAAAATAATGTGGAGGATCTCAGCTGATCAGGCAGCATCTGTGGTAAGAAGGGACAGACATTGCAAGGTGGGAAAGTAGGTCTGAAGAAGGGTCCCAACCAGAAAGTGGGTCTGAAGATGGGTCCCAACCCAAAATGCTGTCTGTTTATTTCCCTCCACAGCTTCTGCCTAAACTGCTGAGTTCCTCCAGCACTTGTTTTTGCTCAAGATTCCAGCATCTGCAATTCTTTGTGCCTCCTTCTTAAGTTAAGATCCTCATAATACCCCTTGCACTTAAAAAAAATAATTGGTATATTCTCTGTAACTGACTCTCCATTCTGTACTAACGCATACGATAGGACTCGTGTGCCATGATTTGCCTGGATAGCTCTCAAAACAAAGCTTTCACTGTTTCGCTGTACATGTGACAGTAATATACATAATACATTCATCTTGACAGCAATTACGTGCACTTTCTTGAATGGCAATAAGTTGGAAGCTATTAAAATACAAACAGGCACCACATGAATTAAATCATACTCACATAGGCTGCAGTCACAATGCAAGCTGTAATACTGTTACTGTAGATGGGAACGCAAGGCCAAACAGTAACAAGTTTATTCGCAGAAGTCACACAAAAGTCATTTGCAGAGAGTTCGACGTGAACCTTTGAGAGAGAAAAACCACATCTGCCTTCGAGCAAAGTGAGCAGCAGCCACCCACAGCGAGCCCAACCTTGCCCAAGCCCAAACTCTCGTTACCTGGAATCTCTACACACAATGCTGTGCTTTCCAGTTGCTTGTCTGTCCTGTACGTCCGTGTTCCATTGATCTGTTGTTCTGGCAGTGTGCGGCGTCAGAATCAACTCCTGCCCAAAGTACTGAAGCTGTGCACATGTAACTGGATACTGGAGCAAATCTGAAGTAGGTCAGGTTTACACAGAAGATAGACACAAAATGCTGGAGGAATTCAACGCGACAGGCAGCATCTCTGGAGAGAAGAATGGGTGACGTTTCAGGACGAGACCCTTCTTCAGACTGAAGTCTGGGGAGAGGGCGATACAGAGATAAGGAAGTGCAAGGTGTGAAAACGAGACAAAGGGTTCCTTCCATCCAGAGATGCTGCCCGTCCCGCTGAGTTACTCCACCATTTTGTGTCCATCTTCGGTTTAAACCAACATCTGCAGTTCCTTCCCAAAGGTTTATATAATCAGTGGCAGTGGGAGCAGGTGAAAAAGATCAATTGAGGGCTCATAAATTGTCTACGTTCTTCGTGTGACCACATGGGACTTAGTATAATTGTAAATTGTCCCTCATGTGGTGTGTCGGATAGTGTCAGTGTGCGCGGTGTATCTCTAAAACTAAATGCTTCAAGCTGCCATCCTAAACCCAGCCTCTGGTTAAGCTGACATTGATCACAAACAGAACAGGCCCCTACTCCACATTGCCAGATAAGAAAATTCCAAAAAGTATGAAAGCACATTTGTGGAGAGCATCACAAATGGTTTGAATTAGCTGTGACCACATCAGCAGACCCGCTATCAACAGTCAGATTTCATTAGCGCAGAAAAAGTGAACAATTAAATGCCCATTTAACCGAGCCCAAGTCCTTTATTGAAAGGAACTGGGTGAAGATGCAACTTAATTGCTTTTCAAAGCGCAGGAAGTAAGCTTACATTGCCACATGCAAAAAAATCTACAACACTCCGATTGGCTTTCTCTGCTCCAGAGTCGCCCAGAGAGTCCATTTGATCAATAGTCCACCCTGTTCACAGCACAACGCATTCCTCACTACAGTCACATCCCATCCCATCTCCATCCCTGCCAATTTGCACCGTGCAAATGAAGGCTACTTTTTACAGCTCATTAATAGGTCGCCATGTAATTAATTCAGTGCAATAATCTCGTCAGAAACGATTAACCTTCCAATCTGAAGTGCAGTTCCAAAACACCAGTGGGTGAGTAACAATTACTGACTTGCATCGAAACATTCCTTATAGCGAATTCCACCAAAACAATGCAGCAAATAAAGAGAAACAATTCAAATAGATACTGCCTGGTCCCTCATGGTGCTGACGCATCCCACCTGCAACTGAAGGGATCTATCTATAGGAGGCGCTGCCTCAAAACGTTAGCCAATATCATCAAAGACACACACACCCTGGCCAGTTCGGTTTAGTTTATTGTCACGTGTACTGAGGTACAGTGAAAAGCTTTTTGTTGCATGCTAACCAGTCAGCAGAAAGACAATACATGATTACACTCGATCCATTTACAGTGTACAGATACATGATAAGGGAATAACGTTTAGTGCAAGGTAAAGCCAGCAAAGTCCGATCAAGGAAAGTCCGGGGAACATCAAAGAGGTGGACAGTAGTTCAGCACTGCTCTCTGGTTATGGTAGGATGATTTAGTTGCCTGATAACAGCTGGGAAAAAACTGTCCCTGAATCTGAAGGAGTGTGTTTTCACACTTCTGTACCTTTTGCCCGATGAGAGAGGGAAGGAGTGGCCAGGGTGCGACTCGTCCTTGATTATGCTGCTGGCCTTGCCAAGCCAGCGTGAGGTGTAAATCGAAGGGATGTTTGTTTGTGTGATAGCCACACTCCCATCTCACTGCCGCCATCAGGAACGAGGTCCAGGAGCCTGAAAACCATGACCTCCAGGTTCCAACCATCAGGCCCTTGAACACTTGCACAACACTAACCTCGGCTATGAACTATTCCAGACTGCATCTTCAGCTGCACTATGGACACGAGCTTTTTGTTTTGCTTTAATATTGCAGTTACTAATTTATTGAATTTTTGAATGTAGTTATCTTTGTGTTATTGGGTTTAGAGGCCTGTTAAGCTCCTGCAAGTAAGAATTTCATTGTGTGCAGGAGGAACTGCAGATGCTGGTTTACACCAAAGACAGACACAAAATGCTAGCGTATCTCAGCGGGATAGGCAGCATCTCTGGAGAATGAATGGATAAGAACAGTGAAACTAGCAGGAGGGTGGGGAGGGACAGAGAGAGAGGGAATGCAAGATTCACTTTCATTCGTTTTATTGAACGTTTGATTGCTCGGCTGACGGCACGTGATTATTAAACGCTCTGGACTCCTGAAGTGTAGTCTATTGCCAGGTTTAAGTGAGCCATCCTGGATTCCGCTCTTTTATAATGATGATGCAAACAGAGGGTACAGCAGACATTCACCAGTGTCTGGCAATACAGAATGCAAATGCCTCAAAAACTTGCATCACATTCTGATTAGAACACAAGCCAAAACCCTTCTGCTCTGATGATGCAGATTCATTGGGTGCAAAACATTTCTGGAGCATTCCGAGGATGTGGAAGGCACTAGACAAATGTTATTTGTTCCATACACTGAGGCACTCATAGAATCGTGGTGTCATAAAGCACACAAACAGACCCTTTGGCCCTAACCATCCATCTTGGGGTCTGAAGAAGGGTCTTGACCCAAAACGTCACCCATTCCATCTCTCCAGAGATGCTGCCTGTCCTGCTGAGTTACTCCAGATTTTTGTGTCTATCTTTGGTTTAAACCAGCATCTGCAGTTCCTCCCTACACATCTTGGGGCATCTTGATCGGCATGGGCGAGTTAGGCCGAAGAGCCTGTTTGACTATATGGCTGGAAACATTTATTTGGGTTGTGGAAAATTGGAATCAATAGAAATCCATAAATGGCAATAGAATCAGAGATGACAACCTTAATTTCAGATCAACCAAAGATGGTAGACTTAGTATTTGTGGTATTGGTGTTTGAAAGTAAAGCAAAGCCAGAAAGATGGAGACGTATTAGTCTGAAGAAGGTTCTCGACCCGAAAAGTCACCCATTCCTTCTCTCCCGAGACGCTGCCTGACCCACTGAGTTACTCCAGCATTTTGTGTCTACCTTCGATTTAAACCAGCATCTGCAGTTCTCTTTCTTAGACGTATCAACCCTCTAGGCATCTATCATCAGCATCTGTTTACTTGCAAACAAGTAACAAAATCCATACCAATTTTAAACACACCATCTGGAAATCTGAACTCAAATTTTATAGCAAATATTAAAAGGCAGAATGTGGTGCTCATCCCACCCCCAGGTATTGCAGCACTCGTGTTAGACAGCTTCATGCGCTGTTAGTCCGACAGGTCAGAGTTGCTTTGTGGACATTTCCACTGATCAGAGCTAAACTAACATGGAGCAAGTGTGTGCACGGAGCAGATAACATTCATGTTTAGCAAGAGCCTTACGCATGCAGTGATGGATCACACCACACAATGCCCTCGCCCACCCAACCCCATTGATAGAGTACATCAGGGAAGCAACATAATCAAGGATGAGTTGCACCCTGTCCACTCCCTCTTTTATCGGGCAAAAGGTAGAGAAGCATGAAAACGCACACCTCCAACTGTTATCAGGCAACTGAGCCATCGTACCACAACCAGAGAGAAGCGTTGAACTACTACCTACCTCATTGGTGACCCTCTAATTGTCTTGGTGTGGGAAAATAACTGCAGATGCTGGTTCAAAACGAAGGTATCACAAAATGCTGGAGTAACTCAGCAGGTCAAGCAGCATCTCAGGAGAAAAGGAATGGGTGAAGTTTTCGGTCTCGACTCGAAACGTCACCCATTCCTTCTCTCCTGAGATGCTACCTGACCCGCTGAGTTACTCCAACATTTTGTGATACCTCTGATTATCTTTGATTGGTCTTTGCTGGCTTCACCTTGCACTAAACATTATTCCCTTCTCATGTAGCTGTGCCCTGTAAATGGCTTGATTATAATCATGTATTGTCTTTCCGCTGACTGGTTAGCACATAAACCTTTCACTGTACCTCGGTGCACGTGAGAACAAACTAAGCTGAACTGAAAAGCCTTGGTTCTGCAAGATAGAAAAAAGGCAGATTAAACATGATTCAACATTTAGAAGGTGGCCTGTTCTCCAAAACCACTGAAATATTGTTGAAGCTAGAGAGAGTTAGCAGCTTCATATTCCTGTGTGTTTACATCTCAGGTGGCCTATCCTGGGCTCTTCACAAAGAAGCAATCACAAAGGCAGCACACCAGTGCCTCTACTTTCTTTGAAGTTTAAACAGATTTGGCCCGCCACCAAATACTCTGCAATCTTTTACAGAAGCATTGGTTAGATCTTGGTCTGGTACCACAATTCCAATGCTCAGAAACACAAGAGGCTGCAGACAGTGATGGACTCAGACCGGTCTGGCATCAACAAGGAAGGTGGCATTTATCATCATCCCCACCATCTGGGCCATGACCGCTCCCAGCTGCCACCACCACTGGGCATGAGGTACAGAAGCCGAAAGTCCCGCACCACCCAAGTTCAGGATCAGCTGCTTCCCTACAAAGATCAAGCTCTGAAGACAGAGATAAAAGACGTTTGGGTAAAGGTTCTTCAGTCTGAACCGAAATGTCACCCATCCGTTTTCTCCAGAGATGTTGCCTGATCCACTGAGTTACTCCAGCACTTTGTGTCTATCTTCAGTATAAACCAGCATCTGCAGTTTCTTTCTACACGGCACAACCCTAATGCTACCTCAGCAATGGAACATTATGGATCACGTCTAGCACCACTGGGAACATTCGTTAAAACATTGTGCTTTGCATAAGTGTCTTGTTTTCTTACACAGTCATTCTTCTTTTCACTATCTTGCAGATGTTACGTGTAATGTGTATCTAATTTATGTTTGTCAGTGTCTAATTGCCAGTGATGCCGCTGCAAGTGAGATCTTCATTGGACCTGTGCATATGATAATAAACTTGACCGAACAAGGTTCAGATTGTCTACTTTATCTGAGCTTCTCATAATTTTAGAGTTTCAGGACTCGGTAAGTCCCAGTCACCATGGTTTTACTTCCTCAGCAGCAAGTGTGAGGCTTTGCAGTCGGAGTTTGAATGGAAGGGGAAGGTATACAGTTGATGGCAAGACCCCTAACAACATTGATGTGCTGAGGATCTTGGGGTCCAGGTCTACAGTCCCTGAAAATTGTTAGACTGTTCCCTTCTGATCCTAGACTTCGATTGGTGAAACATCTCTCTCCACCTACACTGACTGCACCTCACACTTGCTCAGAATGAATTTCAGCTTCCATTTCACTGCCAATATCTGTAGCTCACGTTAAAATTGTCAAGGTATAAAGACACAAAGATAATCAAATTATTAATTCGAAATTCTCACTGATTTAGAGTCACAGGGTTGTACAGTCGTACAGCACAGTGACAGCCCCTCCCGCTGTCCCTGGAGATGATGGTTCCAAGGAACTTAAATGACTCCACAGATGTGATTATGGTGTTGTTGATGGTGAGTGGGGGGAGGGGAGGGGGATCTCTTCGAAAGTCTACAATTAGTTCCACTGTCTTGAGAGCATTGAGTGTACAGGGTGGTCGATGGTCGGCGCGGACTCGGTGGGCCGAAGGGCCTGTTTTCGCGTTGTGTCTCTGAACTAAACTAAACCAAATCACATACACAGAGCATGGAATAGTACAGCACGGGAATTCCATCAGTGAATGTCCTTTCCTGAGGGAGCTGATCCCATTATTCTCCTCCCCTTATTTCCATGGACCACAATAACTTGCTCTCTCTCACATACATGCCCATCAACTCCCCTGTGCTTGCTGAGTCTCTGCCTCCTCTGGCTCAGCCAGCCCGGAGCAATAGCAGTGAGGGGGTGAGTGACCACTGGTCAGGGCATCACCTGTGGCGGGAGAGACTGGGTTAACATATGATAAATGTTGGATGGCACTGGGCCTGTACTCACTGGAGTTTGGAAGGATGAGGGAGGACCTCATTGAAACTTACTGAATAATGAAAGGCCTGGATAGAGTGGACGCGGAGAGGATTTTTCCACTAGTGGGAGAGTCTCGGACCAGAATAAAAGGACCTACCTTTAGGAAGGAGATGTGGAGGAATTTCTTTAGTCCGAGGACGGTGAATCTGTGGAATTCATTGCCACAGACAGCTGTGGAGGCCAAGTCAGTGGGTGGAGATTGAGTGATGCTCGATTGTTCAGGGCGTCAAGAGTTATGGGGAGAGGGTCTGTGGTGGGACTGTCAAGGCAGAATGACTGACTGAACAAAACCGGCTTTGTGCTCTGCAGAATGCAGCGACTCAGCGACCCATTTAGCTGCTGCAGGTGACAGGACAGACGCCTATTATCAGATGATTTCGCCTTCATAATTGACTCTTAGTAATGTGGCATCTCGAGAAATAGAGTCATGTATTTATCCAACATAGAAACAGGCCCAAAACGTGGTCGTAGGGCCGGGGAGCAGGAGGAATCACAGAGGGGGGCAGCGAGAGAGGGTGTTGCAGAACTCTCGTCGACAGGAGGAGAACCTCTTCAAAGTTGGCATTGAGGAGGATTTGCAGTGGAGCAGTCAAATGTGTCGGAAGAAACTGTATATCTTTGACACATAAAATGCTGGAGTAACTCAACAGGCCAGGCAGCATCTCTGGACAAAAGGAGTCTGAAGATGGATCTCAACCCGAAATGTCATCTATTCCTTTTCTCCAGAGATGCTGCCTGTCCCGCTACATTATTCCAGCATTTTGTTTCTATCTTTGGTGTAAACCAGCATCTGCAGTTCCTTGCTACACATGGAAACAGGCCTATTGGCCTCTTGTTTAACTGAGCAACTGCCAAACCTTTCCAGTCCATGTACCTGTCCGAGAGCCTTTTAACTGTTATTAATGTACCTGTCAAACTTAGATTGTCTTCTCTGGAGCGCTGGGGTTGAGGGAAGACCTGGTAGAAGCATTTAGAATTCTGTGAGGCATAAAGAGGGTGGTCAGTCAGAACCTTTCCCCCAGCGTGGAAATATCAAAGGCTGGAGGGCACAGCTTGGGTGGTGGGTGCCAGGCGGGTGGTGGGTGCTAGCGGGTGGTGGGTGCCAGGAAGGTGCTGCCAGGCTGGGTGGTGGGTGCCAGGTAGGTGGTGGGTGCCAGGCTGGGTGGTAGGTGCCAGGCGGGGAGTGGGTGCCAGGCAGGTGGTGGGTGCCAGGTGGGTGGTGGGTGCCTGGAACGTGCTGCCAGCGGGTGGTGGGTGCCAGGTGGGTGGTGGGTGCCAGGCGGGTAGTGGGTGTCTGGAACGTGCTGCCAGGCTGGGTGGTGGGTGCCAGGTTGGGTGGTGGGTGCCAGGAACGTGCTGCCAGGTTGGGTGGTGGGTGCCAGGCGGGTGGTGGGTGCCAGGCGGGGGGTGGGTGCCAGGTGGGTGGTGGGTGCTAGTGGGTGGTGGGTGCCAGGAACGTGTTGCCAGGCTGGGTGGTGGGTGCCAGGCGGGTGGTGGGTGCCAGGCGGGTGGTGGGTGCCAGGCGGGGAGTGGGTGCCAGGTGGGTGGTGGGTGCCAGGCGGGAGTGGGTGCCAGGTGGGTGGTGGGTGCTAGTGGGTGGTGGGTGCCAGGAACGTGTTGCCAGGCTGGGTGGTGGGTGCCAGGCGGGGGGTGGGTGCCAGGCGGGTGGTGGGTGCCAGGTGGGTGGTGGGTGCCAGGTGGGTGCCAGGTGGGTGACAGGCGGGGGGTGAGTGCCAGGCGGGGGGTGGGTGCCAGGTGGGTGGTGGGTGCCAGGTGGGTGGTGGGTGCCAGGAACGTGCTGCCAGCGGGTGGTGGGTGCCAGGTGGGTGGTGGGTGCCTGGAACCTGCTGCCAGGCTGGGTTGTGGGTGCCAGGTGGGGAGTGGGTGCCAGGTGGGTGGTGGGTGCCAGGTGGGGAGTGGGTGCCAGGTGGGTGGTGAGTGCCAGGAACGTGCTGCCAGGCTGGGTGGTGGGTGTCAGGCGGGTGGAGGGTGCCAGCGGGGGGAGGGTGCCAGGTGGGTGCCAGGCAGGGGGTGGGTGCCAGGTGGGTGGTGGGTGCCAGGAATGTGCTGCCAGCGGGGGCTGGGTGCCAGGTGGGTGGTTGGTGCCAGGCGGGTGTTGGGTGCCAGGTGGGTGGTGGGTGCCAGGAACGTGCTGCCAGGCTGGGTGGTGGGTGCCAGGTGGGTGGTGGGTGCCAGGCGGGTGGTGGGTGCCAGGCGGGGGGTGGGTGCCAGGTGGGTGGTGGGTGCCAGGTGGGTGTCAGGTGGGTGGTGGGTGTCAGGCGGGGGGTGAGTGGTGGGTGCCAGGTGGGTGGTGGGTGCCAGGTGGATGGTGGGTGCCAGCGGGGGGTGGAAGCAGATACGACAGTAGCATTTGAGAGGCTTCCAGATGGGCAGATGGAAACGGAGATATGGATCATGTGCAGGCAGAGGAGATTGGAGTAAGTTGGCATCACGGTCGGTGCTAACATTGTGGGCCAGAGGGTCTGTTCTATGTTTTATCCCTTATATTTTGTATAAGGTTCTTTTGCTAAATATCTGAATGCACTGTCAGGCCAATACCTGCCCCCAGCTGTCTGCACTCAGCCTCGGTCAATAAACTGCAGCCAATCAATAAAGGCTGCGGTCATGATCCTGGATCGATAGGCTGGAGGTTGAGGAAAACAAGCCAAGCACATAAGGAGCAAGTACAAGGGGACATCAAATATAAGGGGATATAAATAAAATAGAATGTAAAAACATGGATGTGATGCTGAGACTTGATAAGGCACTGGTCAGACCACATTTGGAGTATTGTGAGCAGTTTTGGGCCCCCATATCTGAGGATGGATATGCTGGCATTGGAGAGAGTCCAGAGGAGGCTTATGAGAGAATGGGTTAACACGTGATGAACTAGGCCTCTACTCGCTGAAATCTAGAAGGATGAGCTGGGACCTCATTGAACTTTACTGAATAGTGAGAATCCTGGATGGTGGAGGTGCAGAGGACGTTTCCACTAGTGGAACAGTCTAGAAACAAAGGGCACAGTCTCAGAATAAAAGGACATACCTTTAGAAGGGAGATGAAGGGGACTTTGTTAAGTCAGAGAATAGTGAATCCGTGGAACTCATTGCACAGAAGCTGTGGAGGCCGGGCGTCAATTGATATTTTCAAAGCAGAGTTTGATAGATTCTTGATTAGTACGGGTGTCAAGGGTTATGGGGAGAAGGTAGGAGAGTGGGGTTGAGAGGGAAAGATGACAGTCATGATTGAATTGTGGAGTAGGCTTGATGAGCCAAATGGCCTAATTCTGTTCCTATAACTCGTGAGCATGTATCAAAGCCGTAGAATGGAATGAAAAATACACATTTTAAAACATGATTAGAATTACCAAGTCAGCTACACAGCACAGAATTTGCCTAGCGGCCCTCCCGGCCTGGGCAGCTGCCATTGGTGGAGCGGGAGCACGTGGCCACTGGCTGGGTGAGGTCACGTGGGGCGCGGGGCGGTGACGTCACCTTGTCCCGTATTTGGGAGTGAGGAAGTTGGCAACTCTATGGTCTAACCACATTGATGCGATAGCCGGGAAGGCACACCAACAATTCTACTTCCTTACGAAGCTGAGGAAATACCATCTGTCTCCCGTGAACATCTCAAACATCTACAGATATATGATAGGTTTAATCACAGGTAGGTTTGGGAACAGCTCTTCCCAAGACCGCAAGAAATTACAGAAAGTAGTGCATGCAGCCCAGTCCTTTACACAGACCAGACTTCTCCATCAACACTTCATGGTGCCTTGGTAAAGCAGCCAACATAATCATATTCTTCGCCCCGGTCCCATCTGGCAGAAGGTACAAAAACTTGAAAGTGCACACCTCCAGACGCAAGGACAGCTTCTATCCCTCTTAGCAAGCTTCTGTCTGGTCATTCCATAAGGTACTGTCTGATTCACCGCTACCCCCATTGCACACAGTGAACTTTGACCATGAAACTATAATGTGCTACAATGCTGAGAACAATATTCTGCACTCGGTATCTTCCCCTTTGTTTCTACCTATCGTACTCGAGTTTAACTATGTTTTACAGTTGTTTAATTTGTGACTTCTTGAAATAATGCACTTGTTTAATTAACAAAACATAATTTACGTGCGGTATTTTGGAAATAATGCACTCAAATTTATGCCTGTTTAAATGTATACGTTTCATTTACGTATTTTTGAATTAGGCCCTGCTTTTCAGGAACTCAATCCCTGTGGAAAACGCAAAATGCCTGTATAGTATTTGATCAAATAGCATGCAAGAGAAAGCTTTTCATAGTGGCTCTGTAACAAATCTAAAACTAAACCTTTTTCACCGTATGTCGTAGTAACACAAGGCATAATCTGACTGGATAGTGCGCAAAACATAACCTCGCTACACCTCGGTACACGGTGAAAGCAAACTATTACCAATAAATCCAGTCCATTTTACCTAGACGTTATTCCTTGGAGCGCAAGAGACCGAGAGGCGATTTTATAGATGGGGAATTGATCGATCACCTTGCTATAGGAAGGATGTTGTTAAGCTGGAAAGAGTGCAGAGATGAATTATAAGAATGTTGCCAGGACTTGAGGGCCTGAGCTATTGGGAGAGATTGGGCAAACTAGGACTTTATTTCTTGGAGCTCAGGAGACTGAGGGATGATCTTCACAAGTTACAGGAGTGGAATTAGGCCATTCGGCCCATCAAGCCTACTCTGCTATTCAATCATGGCTGATCTCTGCCTCCTAATCCCATTTTTTCGGTCTTCCCATAACCCTTGACACCGGTTCTAAGCAAGAATTTGATAAGGAGTCTCACTCGCCTGTGTCCAGTCGCACTTTCTTTGCTCATTTTGCCGATATATTTCACAAGGTCATAAGTAATAGGAGCAGAATTAGGCCATTCGGCCCGCCGTCTACTCTGCCATTCCATCATGGCCCATCTATCTCTCCCCCCTAACCCCTAACCCCTGACACCTGTACTAGTTAAGAATCTATCTATCTCTTCCTTAAAAATATCCACTGATGCCCTCCACAGCCATCTGTGATCACACAGATTAACTACCCTCTGACTAAAGAAGTTCCTCCTCACCTCCTTTCCAAAAGAGCGCCCTTTAATTCTGAGGCTATGACCTCTGGCCCTAGACTCTCCCACCAAGAGAAATATCCTTTTCACATCCACTCTATCTATGCCTTCCATTATTCTGTAAGTTTCAATGAGGTCCCCCCTCTTATGGAGGTGCCTAAAATCATGAGGGGAATAGATAGGGTGAAAACAGAGATTGTCTCTGTCTAGTTTTGTAATGGCCATTCTTGACTTTTGCTCACACATAGAAGCCATTTAACCAAAAGCTAATCACAAGAATTTCTCTTTAAAAGCCCCATGCACATTAGCCTCCAGGATTCGAGGAAGTGTCCTCCTGTGCTCACTGCCCAAACATCTGCTCTGGCCAACCTACAGCAGCTGGTAGTTTGCATTCTAATAGCCAGCTCCTGAAGACCAGGCTCAGTACAATGCCAGGAAGCAGATTTAGAGTCATATTCATACAGCACAGACACAGGCCCTTCAGCCCAACTTATCCATCTTGACCAAGATGCCATCCCAGCTAGTCCCATCTGCCCACATTTGGCCCTTATCCCTCTAAACCTTTCATATCCATGTACCTGTCCAAATATAATGTCCTTTAAATTATCTTATTGTTCCTGCCTCAACAACTTCCTCTAGCAACTCGTTCTATACAGATATCACCTCATGTCATAAAAAGTTGCCCCTCAGGTTCACATTTAAATCTTTCCCTTCTCACCTCAAGCCTAGGCTCTCCAGTTCTTGATTCTCCTACTCCTGGGGAAAAAAATATCTACAATCCCCCCATCTATCCCCCTCGATTTTATGCACCTCCATAAGATCACCCTTCAGTCTTTTGTGCTCCAAGGAATAAAGTCCACGCTTGTCCAACCTCTCCCTGTAGCTCAGGCCCGCAGGTCCTGCCAACATTCTCATAAATCTTCTCTGCAACCTTTCCAGTTTAACAACATCCTTGCATCTAGGGTGAACAATCAATTCCCCTCACCAGTTATACGTTCATAAGTTGCAGAAGCAGAATTAGGCCATTCAGCCCATCGTCTACTCCAGCATTCAAGCATGGCTGAACTATCTTTCCCTCTCAACCCCATGCTCCTGACGCCCTTCCTAATCAAGAATCTATCAGTCTTAAGAATATCCATGGCCTCTACTGCCTGGCAATGAATTCCACAGGTTCACCACCCTCTGACTAAAGAAATTCCTCCTCATCTCCTATTTAAAGGAACGTCCTTTTATTCTGAGGCTATGGATTCCGGTCCTCGACTCTCCCACTAGTGGAAACATCCTCTCCACATCCACTCTACTCAGGCCGTTCACTATTCGGTAAGTTTCACTGAAGTCTCCCTTCATCCTTCTAAACTCCAGTGGGTACTGCCTGAAGTCTGCAGATTCATCCATCTCTCCATTACCTTTCGATCATGGGTGGCTTTCCAGAGACTCAGTGAGGAAGCAAAGGATGGATCCGTAAGGGCTCCTTGCTGCTTCAGTGTAGCTAATCGTCTCCAACTTACTCTCAACAGACGTGGCTCACGAGTTCAATGCTCCCCTTGCAAACAGCAGCTGTGATCAGTGTGATTACAAACAGGTCAATAACCAGCGAAACTCTGCCCTGGGAACACAGAGCCACGCACGTCTACTGATTCCTGAGATTGATCCATCGATGAAGGGGAGGGAGGAAAACAGATTCAGTAGAATGAAGCAGTGGCACGATGGTAGAACTGTCACCACATTCTGCCCAAGACCCTCTTATCCAGACAACATTCTGGTAAAAATCTTCTGCACCCTCTCCAAAGCCTCTACATCCTTCCTGTAATGGAGGGACTAGAACTGCACGCAATACTCCAAATGCAGCCAAACCCTAGTGAGCTGCAACAGGACTTCCTGACTCCGATACTCAAAGCCACGGCTGAAAGGCAAAGGTACCAAATGCCTTCTTTATTACCCACTACTCGTGTGGCCATTTTAGACAATAGACAATAGGTGCAGTAGGAGGCCATTCGGCCCTTCGAGCCAGCACCGCCATTCAATGTGATCATGGCTGATCATTCTCAATCAGTACCCCGTTCCTGCCTTCTCCCCATACCCCCTGACTCCGCTATCATTAAGAGCTCTATCTAGCTCTCTCTTGAATGCATTCAGGGATTTTAGGGGAGCTATTATGAGAATAAGGATGAGTTGGTGCAATTGTGGAGAAGCTTGGTGAGGCAACACTGCCAGCAGAATGTACATGTTTAGCGTGTTGGAAGGTACTGCAGAGGCCGACTTAAACACAAAGAGCTGCAGTAACTTCACACTGAAGAAGGGTCTCGACCCAAAACGTCACCTGTCCATGTTCTCCAGAGATGCTGCCTGACCCACTGAGTTACTCCAGCACTCTGTGAAACGTCACCTATCCATGTTCTCCACAGATGCTGCCTGATCCGCTGAGTTACTCCAGCTTCGTCTATGTATATTTTTAGTGTCCTTGCCCAAGGAAAGGATCTACTCCCCAGAGAGGGAACACAGCAAACATTCACTCCACCAGTTGCAGGGATGGCAGGTTTAAGTGCACTCGGCATGTATAGGAGTGCTATACACCAAGAGGTGACTAGTTAGCACGCAACAAAAGCTTTTCACTATACCTCAGTACATATGACAATAAACTAAACTGAAACTGAGCACTGGGACTGAAGTAGGCTCAGCTTTGTTCCGTACCTTCCCAATACCTCGTTTCCTCGTCCTCAACTCTCAGTCCAGTGAAGGGTCTCGACCCGAAACGTCACCTATTCCTTTTCTCCAAAGATGCTGCCAGATCTGCTGAGTTACTCCAGCATTTTGTGTCTATCTTAGGTGTGCATACCCAGGGGTCAGAAGAAAGTGAGATCTCATTTAAACTCAAAGTTCTTACAGGGCTGAACGGACTGGAGATCAGGAGGCGGCTTTCCTTGGCTGAGAAATATAGCATTTGCCATCAGTCTTAGATTAGTTCAGACTAAGACGGGGAGAGATTTTGCTCAGAGATTGGTGAATTCTCTTCACCAGAGAGGTGTGAAGTCATTGTATTTTATTTAAAATTAATAGAGTTCTTAACTTTTGTGACAGAGTTTTGTGACTGTACGTGCTGACATATTTATTAACCATGCTTAGCTAATGGATAACACGTGTATATTTTTGATGCAGTTAGTGGCAGTGCAGCTGATAGAATTACTGTCTCACAGTGCCAGAGACCCGGGCACGATCCTGACCTTGAGAGCTATCTGTCTGGAGCTTGCACTTGGTTTCTGTGCCTCTGCACGTTTCCTCTTGGTGCTCCAGTTTCCTCTTGGTGCTCCAGTTTCCTCTTGCATCCCAAAAGACATGTGGGTTTGTTGGTTCATGGGCCCTATAAATTGACCCGTGTTGGGAGTGCTGTGGAAATGCCATAACAGAACTAGTGTGAATGGGATGTCGATGGTCGACGTGGACTCGGTGGGCCGAAGGGTCAGTTTCCATGCTGTATCTTTCAATCAATCGATCGATCTATTCCTCTCATGATTTTGTGCACCTCAAGTCTTGTTCAGGCTCTGCTTGCTGTTGACCTTTCTAAATAGTACAAAATAAATCCTGTAAAACGCATGGATGCACAGCAAGATGAACAGCTGAAGAAGGGTCTCGACCCAAAACATCACCCATTCCTTCTCTCCAGAGATGCTGCCTGTCCCACTGAGGTACTCCAGCATTTTGTGTCTATCTTCGATTTAAACCTGCACCTGCAGTTCCTTCGTACACATGGAGCATCTCTATGGGGTTGAGAACAGGCAGTTCCCCTGAACAGGCTTCTATGTCTTTCCACCAGCGTACTAATTTGCAAGTCCACTGTATTCTTTTCTAGACTACATACCAGGAAAAGCCAGATGTATCCGGCCATGCAAGATCAGTATTGGCTCAACGCCAACAAAGAGCCAACAGGATGCACCTCGCCTTGTCTTGCTTTGTTTTGTCAATGTTAGAATTCACCGCTAGAAACTGGCAGAAACCAGGACAGCTGGGACAGTCTAAGGATTAGAGTGTCAGCATTTAAACAGGCTGTTCACACTCTCTAGGTTGAGCTGGACGCTTCACTCCACAAGGACCTCTCACTCCAGCTTCAACATCACAGCTCTTAATGCCGACAATATCAGCACAAGAATGGGAGCAAAGGCAGGTTGGAATCTTGGCCGTCTAATGTATGACAGGTAAGGGTAAGGGTTAGGCTGTCTGAAGAAGGGTCTCGACCCGAAACGTCACCCATTCCTTCTCTCCTGAGATGCTGCCTGACCTGCTCAGTTACTCCAGCATTTTGTCAATAAACACCTTCGATTTGTACCAGCATCTGCAGTTATTTTCTTACACTACTTGTATGACAGGTAATGTCAATTCCCTCAGCAAACAGTCATGTTCATAAGTTCTAGGAGCAGAATTAGGCCATTCGGTCCATCGGGACTATCCCGCCATTCAATCATGGCTGATCTACCTCTCCCTCTCAACCCCATTCTCCTGTCTTCTCCCCATAACCCCTGACACCCGGACTAATCAAGAATCTGTCAATCTCCACCTTATGTTATCCTCTCCGCATTCACTCTATCCAGTCTACTTGGAAAGGAGGGGAGACAAAAAATCAGAAAAAAATATGAAGTGTGAATAGAAAGACAATGTGCAGCGTGGGAGAGGGCAAGTTCAGGGAAGATGATGGGGCTGGGTAGACAGGGGGAATGAGAAAGTAGAACAAAATAAGTGGCCAGGAAAACAGAATTTCTTCAGAAAACAGTGATGATAAGGGACGGAACTATGGGCAATAGATGGAATAAGCTAAAGGGCACAGTGAGGGAACAAGGTAAAACAATGGAGCCACAGTTCAGAATATAAAACCACCATCAATAATAATTTATAGACACAAACTGCTGGAGTAACTCAACGGGTCGGGCAACATCTCTGGATGGGTGACGTTTCAGATTAGGATCCTTCTTCAGACTGAAAGCAAGGGGTGGGGGTGGGGGGTTCGGCAGCGGGTTGTGAAGAGCAGGAGGTGAGAAAAGCCAGGCCTGGTTGATCCTGGTCACCTCCAGCTCTTCACACTCCCACCCCCCCACCCCCACCCCCAACTTTCAGTCTCAAAAAGGGTCCCAACCCCAAACGTCACCCATCCTTTTTCTCCAGAGATGCAGCCCGGATCAAGTACTCCCGCATTTTGTGTCTATCTTTGGTGGAACCCAGCATTTGCAGTTCTTTCCATCAATATTAATTTGTTTAACTATGATTGAATTCTCTTAATATACCTGGCACGCACAGGAATGCCCGAGGCTGCATGGAGTGGTTGACTCAGCCCATCTGTATAGCCCACCCTATCATTGAATGAATCTACAGGAGGCACTGCCTCAAGATGGTGGCATCTATCAACAAGGATCCCCACCATGCCCTCTTCTTGCAGCCACTATTGGGCACGATGTATAGAACTCACCGTTGGCAGGAGGTAAAGAAGTCACGCCACCAGCTTCAAGAACAGCTACTTACCTAAAACCATCAGGTGTTTGAACCACCCAGCACTAACCCTAATCCTTTTCTCTAGTACAGTAACTCTGTAATACTGTAACTGTATAACCTGCACTCTGATATTTTTCTGTTTGCACTATCTATTGTAATTTTGTATGACTTGATTGCACTTGCGTGTGATATGATTTTGTTTAGTTTAGAGATTCAGCGAGGAAACAGGCCCTTCGGCCCATCGAGTCTGCACCGACCAGCGATCCCCGCACATTGACACTATCCTACGCACACAAGGGACATTTACATTTACACCAAATGAGGTGGGGGGGTGGGGGAAACATAAAAGCAAATCTCTTTGAGACAAGAGACTGCAGATGCTGGAATCTGGAGCACAGGAATTCAGTGGGTCGAGCAACATCTACAGAGGGTGTTTGTCCCGAAATGTCAGCTACCTCTTTTGCTTCACAGATGCTGCCTGAACTACTGATTTCATCCAGCAGCTTGGGTTTTGCTGCAAGCAAATCTCTTGTTATGATTTTCATGCCTGATATCACACAGCGCCCAAAATACTTTCCATCTGGTCAAGTGACAACAGTAATCATTGCTCTTTCCTCGCGTGATGTTTTCCAGCTTAGCGAGATAATAAGTAGTTGCATCCATCTGCAGTAACCCTGAATGGCCAGGATTGTGATTGCTTTATTGAGTGTAAATGTCAAGAAGTCATGAAGCAGCTGTATTAGACTTGGGTTCGGCATTTGGAGTACTGTACACTTCCTGTGGCCCCATTACAAAATGATGAGGAAGCTTTGGCAAGCACCAGAATGTTGATAGCCACAAAATGCTGGAGTAACTCAGCGGGACAGGCAGCATCTCTGGAGAGAAGGAATGGGTAACATTTCGGGTCGAGACCCTTCTTCAGAATGATGGCTGGATTAGAGGGCATCAACTATAAGGTTGGCCAAACTAGGATTAGTTTGGTTCACTTTAGTTTTCAGATACAGCACGCAAACAGGCCCATGGCGATCAGCGACCCCCGAACACTAGCATTCATCTCACACTAGGGACAACCTACAATCTTTACCGAAATACCCGGGGAAAACCAACGCGGTCAAGGAGAGAACGTACAAACTCCGCACAGACAGCACCCATAGTCAGGATGGAACCAGAGTCTCTGGCACTGTAAAGCAACAACTCTACCACTGCACCATCTTGCCGCCCCTAACCGATTGTTTTCTCTAGAACACCAGATAGAAGATTTACGTAATTGGGAGAGGCAAAGATAGGGTAGACAGTCAGAACCTTTTTCCAAGAGTAGAGCTATCAAAGACTAGAGGGCAGAGAGCTTTAAGGGTGCCTGGAACGTGCAGACAGGTGTGATATCCAAGGCTGATGTGGTGGTGGCATTTATGAGCCTTTTAGATAAACACATGGACATGCAGGCAGAGGTTAGATTATCGTGGCATCATGTTTAGCATGGACCTTGTGGGCCGAAGGGCCTGTGCTCTATTGGTCTATGTTTTATTTCCCGTTCTCTGTCCTACCATCACTCTGTCAAAGACCAGATCTCTAACTGACCTCAGCTCAATGTCCATCAGCAACTCAATGCACGCATTCCCAAATAGACAATCTCAAAAATGCTACCAACCCTGACAGTCCAGAGTTCCCAGGATTAGATATCAACCCTTCACAACATTTGTCACCCTGTTGTGCATTTACCTCATGTTCATAAACGAACTGAAGCGAATCCACAGAGGCTTTTACCCAGGGTTGGGGATCAAGAACCAGACACCATGGGTTCATTGTGAGAAGGGAAAGATTTAATAGGAACCTGAGGGACAATTTTTTTTACACAAAGGGTGGTGGGTGAATGGAATGAGCTGCCAGAGGAGGTACTATCACAACATTTAAAACACATTTGGACATGTACTTGAATAGGATAGGTCTTGAAGGATATGGGGCAAATGCAGGCGTGGGACTAGCGTTGATGGGACATGTTTTAGGTGTGGGCAAGTTGGGCCTAAAGGCTGTTTCCATGCTGTACAACTAAAAGTGTCTGCAAAGCACTTTATGAATCTGGTAGACACAAAATGCTGGAGTAACTCAGCAGGACAGGCAGCATCTCTGGAGAGAAGGAATGGGTGACGTTTCCGAGTCGCGAGTTCCAATTTTCTTCAGACTCTGGTCCATGTGTAAGGCATTGCAGAAATGCTCACTGTCAGATCACAGAGATCACAACAAAGGTGCACACAGCAGGAATCTGGCAAACATAAAGATAGACTGGGTTCAACATGGGTTATAGCTGAGTGCCAGCTCCCCTGAGGCCCATTGAAAGCAGGCTGAATCTTAAAAGTTACGGTGAAAAGCAGAGAGGCAATATTACCCAGGGGAAATAGCCAGCAAGTAACAACGCTTAAACAAAAGTACTGGCCCATGCTGTTCTGACACACTGCCAGACTGGAACGTACAAGAGACTGTAGATGCTGTAATCTGGAGCAAAATACTGAAAAAGTGCGAGAGGAACTCAGTGGGTTAGGCAGCATCTGTGGAGGAAACAGACAGACGATGTTTCAGGTCAGGACCCTCTTCGGACTGATTAAAGTAGGGATGAGAAGGCTGGAAAAGCAAGGTGGGGTGGGGCAAAACCTGGCAAGTGATAGGTGGATACAGGTGAGGGGGTGGATACGGAGATGAGTGGAGATATTGACAAAAGTGGGAGGTGAAAAAGAGACAATAGACTGTCAGATAAGCCCAGGAGTAAAATGTAAAGGATGGATATGGGTGAAACGAGGTGGAATAAAAAGGGAAATGGGGAATGAGGGATGGTGGATGATCGCGCAGGGAAGGGAAAGGAGCTGGGTGACTGGGGTGGTGGGAGAAATGTGAGGTGGGGGGAGTTAGGGTCAGGGGAAAGATGGGAAATCGTAACATCATTTACTGCATGCCAGGAACATCTCGATATTCCTCCATCAACTGGACACAGTTTGTGGCACGGTGGCGCAGCGGTAGAGTTGCTGCCTTACAGCGCCATAGACCCCGGTTCAATCCTGACCATTGGTGCTGTCTGTACAGAGTTTGTACGTTCTCCCCATGACCTGTGTGGGTTTTCTCCGGGTGCTCTGGTTTCCACCCAGGCTCCAAAGATGTTCAGGTTTGTAGGCTAATTGGGACAGAAGGTTGACAAATCCCCAGGGCCTGATGGATTTGCATCCCAGAGTACTTAAGGAGGTGGCTCTAGAAATCGTGGACGCATTGGTGATCATTTTCCAATGTTCTATAGATTCAGGATCAGTTCCTGTGGATTGGAGGGTAGCTAATGTTGTCCCACTTTATAAGAAAGGAGGGAGAGAGAAAACAGGAAATTATAGACCAGTTAGTCTGACATCAGTGGTGGGGAAGATGCTGGAGTCAATTATAAAAGAAAAAATTGCGGAACATTTGGATAGCAGTAACAGGATCGTTCCGAGGCAGCATGGATTTACGAAGGGGAAATCATGCTTGACTAATCTTCTGGAATGTTTTGAGGATGTAACTAGGAAAATGGATAAGGGAGAGCCGGTGGATGTGGTGTACCTCGACTTCCAGAAAGCCTTCGATATGGTCCCACATAGGAGATTAGTGGGCAAAATTAGAGCACATAGTATTGGGGGTAGGGTACTGACATGGATAGAAAATTAGTTGGCAGACAGGAACCAAAGAGTGGGGATAAATGGGTCCCTTTCAGAATGACAGGCAGTGACTAGTGGGGTACCACAAGGCTCGGTGCTGGGACCGCAGCTATTTACAATATACATTAATGACTTGGATGAAGGGATGAAAAGTAACATTAGGAAATTTGCAGATGGTACAAAGCTGGGTGGTAGTGTGAACTGTGAGGAAGATGCTATGAGGTTGCAGGGTGACTTGGACAGGTTGTGTGAGTGGGCGGATGCATGGCAGATGCAGTTTAATGTGGATAAGTGTGAGGTTATTCACTTTGGTGGTAAGAACAGGAAGGCAGATTATTATCTGAATGGTGTCAAGTTAGGAAAAGGGGAAGTACAACGAGATCTGGGTGTCCTAGTGCATCAGTCAGTGAAAGAAAGCATGCAGGTACAGCAGGCAGTGAAGAAAGCCAATGGAATGTTGGCCTTCATAACAAGAGAAGTTGAGTATAGGAGCAAAGAGGTCCTTCTGCAGTTGTACAGGGCCCTAGTGAGACTACACCTGGAGTATTGTGTGCAGTTTTGGTCTCCAAATTTGAGGAAGGATATTCTTGCTATTGAGGGCGTGCAGCGTAGGTTCACTAGGTTAATTCCCGGAATGGCGGGACTGTCATATGTTGAAAGACTGGAGCGACTGGGCTTGTATACACTGGAATTTAGAAGGATGAGAGGGGATCTTATTGAAACATATGATTATTAAGGGATTGGGCACATTAGAGGCAGGAAACATGTTCCCAATATTGGGGGAGTGCCGAACCAGGGGCCACAGTTTAAGAATAAGGGGTAGGCCATTTAGAACGGAGATGAGGAAAAACCTTTTCACTCAGAGAGTTGTGAAGCTGTGGAACTCTGCCTCAGAAGGCAGTGGAGGCCAATTCCCTGGATGCTTTCAAGAGAGAGTTAGACAGAGCTCTTAATGATAGCGGAGTCAAGGGATATGGGGAGAGGGAAGGAACGGGGTACTGATTGTAGATGATCAGCCATGATCACGATGAATGGCAGTGCTGGCTCAAAGGGCCGAATGGCCTCCTCCTGCACCTATTGTCCAGTTGGTAAAATTGCAAATTGTCCTCAGTGGGTGTAGGGTAGCGTTAGGATCGCTGGTTGGCACGAACTCGGTGGGCCGAAGGGCCTGCATCTCAAAACTAAACAAAAACTGTGATAAAGAATCACACTGAACTTTCAATCTAACCAGCTGCACGAGGTTGCCAAAAGCTCAAAGTGGGAAATTTGGGATCAATCCCAAAAAACCACATCTGCTAGACTCAGCTGCAACATTCGCTGAGTTAGCAGCACCACCCTTGTGTGGACGTTTGGCAAGCTCAGCGTCACGCTGACCCCTTGTTCTCTGGTGTGAAGAAACAGACCTGGAGAACCCTGTTCCAGACAATGTGTAGGAAGGGACGGCAGATGCTGGTTTATACCGAAGACAGACACACAATGCTGGAGTAACTCAGCGGGACAGGCAGCATCACTGGAGAGAAGGAATGGGTGACTTTTCAGTCTGAAGAAGGGTCTCGACCTGAAACGTCACCCATTCCTTCTCTCCAGAGATGCTGTCTGTCCCGCTGAGTTACTCCAGCACTCTGTGCCTATCTTCCTGTTCCAAAGAATGAGGCTGTCAGCCCAACAGGCCTGTGCTCATTCTCTGAATAAGCTGCATAGTTGATGCCTCAAGATGGCTCTTCCCACAAGGTCCTTTTTCTTCTTTATTCTTTTTTAACTGATTCAATTCCTTTTTAAACTTTACTCTTTGGGACCCTTGGACATTTTTCTCTGTATATACCATTATAATCCAGTAACAGTATATTCTGTGTCCTGGTATTTTTATATTTGCACCCCGTGTACTTGTGGAAGGCTTTATTCTCTTCATGTACAGTATAATTTGACTGGGTAGCATGCAAACAATCTTTTCATTGCACCTCGGTACATTTAGTTTAGAGATATAGCATGGAAACAGACAGACAGACAGACAGGCAGACAGGCAGACAGTCACACGCACACGCAGAGACAGACACAGAGACACAGAGAGACACAGAGACACAGAGACACAGACACACAGAGACAGACACAGAGACAGAGACAGAGACACAGACACAGAGACAGACACAGACACACAGAGACAGACACAGAGACAGAGACACAGACACAGACACAGACACAGAGACACAGACACACAGAGACAGACACAGAGACACAGACACAGAGACACAGACACAGAGACAGAGACACAGACACAGACACAGACACACAGACACAGACACAGAGACACAGACACAGAGACAGACACAGAGACAGACACAGAGACAGACACAGAGACACAGACAGACACTGAGACACACACAGAGACACACACAGAGACACACACAGAGACAGACACAGAGACACAGACACACAGACAGACACTGAGACACACACAGAGACACACACAGAGACAGACACAGAGACAGACACAGAGAGACAGAGAGACACAGGGACACAGAGACACAGAGACTTAACTTACACCTACGTAGTGTGGGAGGAAACCGACTATCTCAGTAAATCCCCACGCAGTCACGGGGAGAACGTACAAACACCACATAGCCCGCACCCGTAGTTGGGATCAAACCCGGGTCTCAGGCACTGCAAACACTGCAAGGCCACGATCTACCGCTGCGCCACCGTGATATCAAACCAGTGCACAAGTGAGTGAGTAACTGCTGGGGGAAATAAACCATGACCCTGTCCATCCCCGAAGAATGATGCGCAGAATCTCATTTGAAGAAGATGATATAGAGTAAACATAGAAATCGGTGCAGGAGGAGGCCATTTGGCCCTTCGTGCCAGTACCGCCATTCATTGTGATCATGGTTGATCATCTACAATCAGTAACCTTTGCCTGCCTGCAGCACTGGAGTAGCTGAGCAGATCAGCAACTTCTCACGGAACTTGGATAGGCGACATTTCAAGTCAGGAGCCTGGGGTTGAGCGGGAACAATAGATCAGCCATGGTTGAATAGCAGAGTGGGCGATGGGCCGAATGGCCTAATTGTGCTCCTATGCCTTCTTATGGTATTGTGGTCGAACATATCACATGTGCTGTGAGAGGTTTAATGAAAACCAGAAATCTCAAAGAGTGATCTTTTAAACTCATTTTTGAAACTATTACAGTTTCAATGTCCCACAGAAATTAAAGGGCCAGGTGGTAGCCTGAGATGGGGCCAGACAAGGGAGAAGGGCAGACACAGAGATGCACGCAGACACAAATAGGCGGCCAACACCGCAGAATAATTTCTATTTGTCCACTTTGCAGTATTTCTGTGCCTGAAACTTCCAAGACGGTGGCCAACTGTGTGCCTGGCCTTCACAGCAGATCAACAACCACACATTGTAATCACTCCACGCTTTTAAACCTATCATCTACAGCAACATTTATTACTTTATGCTCTACTTAATCTCCTCTCAGAAATCTCCCTTCTCCGCACTAAACGTTATTCACGTTATTCCCTTGATCGAGTATTTGTGTCCTGCAAGTGGCTCGATTGCAATCACGTTTTGTCTTTCTGCTGACTGGATAACACGCAACAAAAGCTTTTCACTGTACCTCGGTACACGTGACAATAAACTAAACTAAACTAGCCAGCATTCAACATCCATCCTTAATAGCCCTAGTTCAGGCATATTCGTGAGTATGGGTTCAGGCGCAGTCCAGCCAACATGACCAAGGGCGCAAGGTGACGCAGCGGTAGAGTTGCTGTAGAAATACAGCGCTTGCAACGCCAGAGACCCGGCCGGGTTCCATCCAGACTGTGGGTGCTGTCTGTACGGAGTTTGTACGTTCTCCCTGTGATTGCGTGGGTTTTCTCTGAGATCTTCGGTTTCCTCCCACACTTCAAAGCAGTACAGGTTTGTAGGTTAATTGGCTTGGTATAAGTGTAAATTGTCCCAAGTGTGTGTAGGATAGTGTTAGTGTGCGGGGATCGCTGGTCGATGCTGACTCGGTGCGTCAAAGGGCCTGTTTCCGCGCTGTATCGCCTAACAAAAAATCAGCACCTTTGCCTTTCTCAGCCCCGATACAGGGAGCAGTGGGCCAACGCACAGCCAACCCAGTGAGCCAACACACAGCCAACCCAGGGAGCAGTGAGCCAACACACAGCCAACCCAGGGAGCAGTGAGCCAACACACAGCCAACACACAGCCAACCCAGTGGGCCAACACACAGCCAACCCAGTGGGCCAACGCACAGCCAACCCAGTGGGCCAACGCACAGCCAACCCAGGGAGCAGTGAGCCAACACACAGCCAACACACAGCCAACCCAGTGGGCCAACACACAGCCAACCCAGGGAGCAGTGGGCCAACGCACAGCCAAACCAGTGAGCCAACACACAGCCAACCCAGGGAGCAGTGGGCCAATGCACAGCCCCGATACAGGGAACAGTGAGCCAACACACAGCCAACCCAGTGAGCCAACGCACAGCCAACGCACAGCCAACCCAGTGAGCCAACACACAGCCAACCCAGTGGGCCAACACACAGCCAACCCAGTGAGCCAACACACAGCCAACACACAGCCAACACACAGCCAACCCAGTGAGCCAACACACAGCCAACCCAGTGGGCCAACACACAGCCAACCCAGTGGGCCAACACACAGCCAACACACAGCCAACCCAGGGAGCAGTGGGCCAATGCACAGCCCCGATACAGGGAACAGTGAGCCAACACACAGCCAACCCAGTGGGCCAACACACAGCCAACCCAGTGAGCCAACACACAGCCAACCCAGTGGGCCAACACACAGCCAACACACAGCCAACCCAGTGAGCCAACACACAGCCAACACACAGCCAACACACAGCCAACACACAGCCAACCCAGTGAGCCAACACACAGCCAACCCAGTGAGCCAACACACAGCCAACCCAGTGGGCCAACACACAGCCAACCCAGGGAGCAGTGAGCCAACACCAGTCCCAGCTCTTTACACACTGCTTGCCGTGGTGATACCTGGCCTTCTTGCATTTGAGGCAGCAGAAGTTATGAAGCTGCTTCTGCTGTCTCTGTTTGTTGTCGTTCGCCTGACTGAGGTCAGTTGACAGGGCTCCCCACAGGGAGGTCGACTATGTGAGCCCCACCTGGCCATCTCAGGTGGGAAGAAACATCGGCCAGCAGCCTTGAATGTCCATCTTTGCTGATGTGAATCACGTGTTCCCGGCTTCTGACCCCGTCAAATACATTCCTTACAAACGATTAAAAGCCTCCTCTCTCTCCACAAACATAATCACCGCTTACTATAGACAGGAGCTCTGCGGATTCACCGCAGCTGAAATGTAAAGCACAAACCTCATGGCTAATCGCAATAGGTTAGAAGAATGTGAAATGACAGATGTGAGTTGTCAATAGAACTATATTTCATAGAATCGTACAGCACAGAAATGACTCAGGGCGGCACGTGGTGCAGCGGTAGAGTTACTGTCTTGCAGCGCCAGAGACCCGGATTCCATCCTGACTACGGGTATTGTCTGTTCGGAGTTTGTACGTTCTCCCCCAGGGCCCTGCCATTCACTGTGAATTTCCTGTCCTGGTTAGTTTTCTCAAAATGCAACACATTGTATTTATCTGCATTAAACCATTAGTCATTCCACAGCCTGCTTGCCCGGCTGATCAAGATCCTGCTGCAATTTCTGATAACCATCTTTGCTGTCTACAATACCACCCACTTTAGTGTCATCCGCAAACTTAATCATGCCTCGTGCATTCTCATCCAGATCATTGTTATAAACCATAAACAGCCATAGTCCCAGCACTGATCCCTGAGGCACACCACTAGTCACTGGGCATCCATTCTGAAACACAACCCTCCACCATCACCCTCTGGTTCCTTCCAACAGCTGCAGTCACACCTGCCTCCATTAAACTGCACACTTGCCTGCTTTTGTTGGATAACTCCTCAAAAAACCTCACCATTTCTCTCGCACGAAACCTCACACTTGCCTGGAATGGAGGCATTCCATCCGCCACCACTCCACCCAATGGTTTCCTCAGAAACCTAACCTAGCAGCTGCTTCTTCCGTGGCCTCTCCCAGTGTTGGAACGATAGTACTGGGACAAAAGGCGTTCCAGGAAACCTTTACAACTAATGATGTATTCTGGAAGTGTGGGGAATAACTGCAGATGCTAGTACAAATCGAAGGCATCACAAAATGCTGGAGTAACTCAGCAGGTCAGGCAGCATCTCAGGAGAGAAGGAATGGGTGACGTTTCGGGTCGAGACCCTTCTTCAGACTGACTATTCTGGAAGTGTGGTCACTGTTGCAAGAACAATTAAGAACGTACGCTGTGCTGAACTGCCATTTACCTCAGCCAAAGCCAATAAAACAGATAATCAGACGATTTAACACAACCATTTGCGGTCCTTACCCAATAGTAGTTACAACTGTACATTACAAAGTTAAGAAACGGAGCACTGAAGCCACGTGAAATCCAAGTAAATCTGAGCTCTTTCAATTAAATCTGGACTCTCTCAATGTCACTTTCAAACAGATATTTGTCTACAACCTTTGTACAGGAAATTCAATCGAAAACATGGTATTAATTCACCTAGATGGCAGTCTATTTATGTGCTAGTCAAGTGATAGCCAAGCTGTGTCTAGAACTCAGATCCCAAAATGAAGTAAGGAGAGAACTGCAGATGCTGGTTTACACCAAAGATAGACACAAAAGCTGTCTAGCTTCTCACTGTACATCATACACGTGACAATAAACTAAACTATTCTCAGCTGGTCAGGCAGCATTGCTGGAGAAAGGGAGTAGGCTCTCCGGAGATGCTGCCCGACCCGCTGAGTTACTCCAGCACTTTGTACCTGTCCACGTTCTCCACAGAGATGCTGCCCGACCCGCTGAGTTACTCCAACACTTTGTACCTGTCCACGTTCTCCACAGAGATGCTGCCTGACCAGCTGAGTTACTCCAGCTTTTGCGTCTATGTGAATTTAAGTAACGTCTTTAACATGAAGGTTACTCAGTCCCGAGATAATTCACATGAGAATTAGTTAAACAAAAATATCTAAATTTAACAATCTGCCAGAAAACACGATGTTGGGTCAGATCACCACATCATGTCTCTGATGGAAGTTACAGGCACATTTTGAAGGAGGAGAGTGTATTTCAAAGCTTAGGAACTGGATAGTTGATGGTCTGGTCAAAGATAGTGGAGGTAGCAACATGAGCGATCAGGCAGTCACAGGAATATCAAGCAATGCTCACATTTCAGCTTTAAGGTGATCGCTGAAGGTAAGATTCAGCGTTCAGCTATTTCATGGCAAGAGCAGTTGAGTATCGGAGGAAGGAGGTCCTACTGCAGTTGTACAAGGCCCTGGTGAGACCGCACCTGGAGTACTGTGTGCAGTTGTGGTCTCCTAATTTGAGGAAGGACATTATTGCTATTGAAGGAGGGCAGCGTGGGTTCACCAGGTTAGTTCCTGGGATGGCGGGACTGACATATGATGAAAGAATGGGTCGACTGGGCTTGTATTCACTGGAATTTAGAAGGATGAGAGGGAATCTTTTAGAAACATATAACATTCTTAAGGGCAGGCTAGATGCAGGAAAAATGTTCCCCATGTTGGGAGAGTGCAGAACCAGGGGTCACAGTTTAAGAATAAGTGGTAGGCCATTTAGGACTGAGATGAGGAAAAGCTTTGTTCACCCATGAATCTGTGGAATTCTCAGTCACAGAAGACAGTGGAGGCTAATTCACTGGATGTTTTCAAGAGAGAGTTAGATTTAGCTCTCAGGGCTAAAGGAATCAAGGGATATGGAGGGAAAACCAGGAACGGGGTACTGATTTTGGATGATCGGCTCTGAACATATTGAATGGCGGTGCTGGCTCGAAGGGCCAAATGGCCTACTCCACCTATTTTCTATGTTTCTATGATTTTATGCGATGGGACAATTAAATAGGTGTGTGTGTACACACATACATAAATACACACACATACATAAATACACGTATACACACACACTCCTGTTTAATTTCTCCCCCTCGCACCTTAAAGCTGAAAAGTGAACATTTGCTGCATGGAGATTCCCATGGTACTCCACTTTCCTATTTAAACTCTCCCTCCTCTCACCTTGAAGCTATGCTCTAGGCTTTGAAATTTCAACCGCTGATGAATGACGATGACTTATGAACAAGTTCTGTATCACAGTGAGCATTTGTGCTCGCACACTTGCCAAGGGTGGTGGTGGAGGCAGATACAATAGCTCCATTTAACACGCTTTTGGATAGGCACATGGATATGCAGGGAATGGAGATAGGCATCATGTACAGGCAGAGGGGATTAGTTAAACTTGGCATCATGTTCAGCACAGACATTGTGGGCCGAAGGGCCCATCCCTGTGCTGTACAGTTCCATGTTCCAAGGTCCATGAGTTTGTACTGACTGTTCGGCACCCCGTTTGTATTAACCCTACACCTTCCGAATAACTCCCCCAGATTCTACCTCTTATCAACCTACTGGGACAATTTGCAACAGCCAGTGAACCTACCCACCACTGGGTGGAATGTGAGAGGAAACCTATGCAGTCACAGGGAGAAAGCACAAACTCCACAAAGACAGCACAGGTCAGGATTTAACCAGTTCTCTGGAGCCGCGAGCCAGTGGCTCCACCACTGTCCTTGGTTACGGAACCTGAACCCATGAATTTTCAACTTAAACATACAACAACTCAAGCAGATAGCCTTGCCCCGATAACCAGACAAGACCCAGCACTGTCTGCACACAACCATGAGATTATGCTGCTGCCTGAGGGTTACTAGGTCGTGTTTAAAAACAAACATACCAGGATGACTGATGCAACTTGCCCATCGTGCTGTTTTTCTTTTCTTGGTGACCTTCAAAACACTCCCTTGCCTCGCCCAGAGGAAGTCTATCGGGATGTGACTGATGGCCAGTTGTGTGGCCCCAGGATCAGGGCGTTCTTGGGAAGGTCAGGGATTTCTTCAGCAGCTTTCATTCCAGTACAGGCTTGGCAAACACGACTGGAGAAAAATGCTGAAGTCCCTTCCATACACAAGTATGCAACAAAAGTATTTGCTTTAAAAAAAATAGTAATTCAAGTCGTATTTAGCACTCACCATCTCACTCAGAGTAAATTGATAACAGAACATAAAACAGCACAGGACAGGCCCTTCGGCCCACGACGTCTGTGACAGGGCTGGTGGTGGAGATAAATACGATAGTGGCGTCTAACAGGCCATTGAATGTGCAAGTGAACATGCTGGGAATGGATGGATTTGGCTCAAGTGCAAGCAGAGGAGATTAGTTTGTCATGGCACCATGTTCGGCACAGATATTGTGGGCCAAAGGGCCTGTTCCTGCATTGTACTGACCATGTCTATATCATGCCATGGTCATAGTGGAGAACAAGCAATGAAGAACGACAACAAATACAATGATTGCACCAGAAAATGGGGCAGTTACATGTACCCTGTCAGACTGGTGGAAACAAGAGTCATCCAGGCTTTTCCCAATGGAAATCAGGGAGGACTTCAAGGAAAAGCAATTTGCTGGGATGCTGGGAAAGACCAGGGAAAGAGGATTGACCAGAGCCTAGATGAACGATGGGCCGAATGCCCTCCTCATCTTCTCCTTATGAAAACAGCAGGTTTAATACAGCAAAGCAACCCAAGATACTTCGCAGTGGCAACAGCAAACCAAACTGAGATTACAGACGTTATGAGGGCAGTTAGTGGAAGGCCTGGTCAAGAAGGTGCTGTCATAATGGAGGAGAGGGTTTCAAGGAGTAGTTTCCAGAGCGTGGGGGCTTGGTCACCAATGGTGGAAACTGGAGACAGAAGCCCTGAAAAGCACAGAGATCCTCAAGTGTTTGAGGCTATGGAGATTGAGGGGTAAGAGGCTGGAGGAGGAAGACATGGATATATTTGAGCACAAGGATGGGAAGCCAGCATGAAGCTGGAGAACGAGGGATTTGGACAGTGAGACTCAGGACGGCAGTGGCAGAGACGGGGACTATCAGAAGATTGTGCAGAATAGGGTGCAGTATTACTATCTCTTTATTAATGGAGTCAGAATCCAATTGACACAAAGTTATTCAATAATTCTGTAGCACCAAAGCAGCCATGTTTTGGAGATTCAGAAACAACCTCATTCAAAGAAATTGAAAATTGGACATTAAAGAAATTGGAAAGCTCAAACCAACTGGAAGAAACTTCAATGATTTCTGTCAGAAAAGATATAAAGATAAAAAAAACAATACAGAGTAATTATGGCAGGACTGTCGTTATAAAGAATGGATGGACCGTTCTGATGGTCTACGAAGACCTCAGCAAATACAATGACATATTAGGCAGCATCAGTCACACGATGAAACATTGCAAAACATTTGTACAAGATGCTGGCAAGGCTGCACTTAAAAGAGCATTGTGTTTAGTTTTGGTCACTTTGTTGTAAGAAAGATGCCATTAAGCTGGAAAGAGAACAGAGAATATATACACAAGGATGTTGTCATGATCGAGGGACCTGAGCAATGGGAAGATATTGGACAAGCTAGGACTTCATTCCTTGGAGCATAGAAGGTTGAGGGGTGAACTTATAGAGGTGTCTAAAATCATGAAAGGAATAGAGAGGGTGAATGTAGAGTCCTATCCCACGGGTAGGGGAATCAAGAACTAGAGGGCATAGGTTTAAGGTGAGAGGGGAAAGAATTAATAGAAACTTAAGGGGCATTTTTTTCACACAGAGGATGGTGTGTTTATGGAATGAGCTGCCAGAGGGTGCAGATGAGGCAGGTATAATGAAAACATTTAAACACCATTTGGACAGGTACATGGATAAGAATGGTTTGGAAGGACGTGGGCCAAAGGGTACTTTCTCAGATGGGACAGGGAAACAGGCCCCTTGGCCCAACTTGTCCAGGCTGACAAGTTGTCTACCTGTGCCACACACAATATCCCAAGTTCAGTCGCACCAACATCTTGCACAGTTGCAACTTGACTTCCCCTCTCTTGCACGCAATGAGTTGTCCAGTGAATTGCTTTGAATCTATACCCCCATGGGTAATTTACCTCTATTTTAAAGAAAATAAGCCCTCCATATTTTAAATAAACCATTCAAAATGTTATACCTCAATCAAGCTTCTGCCAGATTCCTCTGTTCTGAACAAAGCAACCACAGCCCAAATAAACCTTTCACGTTGTTTCAATTTTCCAATCCAATCAACATCCTTATTACTCTGTAGTAAAACCACACCTCTGCCAGAATGTAGTGGCATGAACTGCACACAATACCTCCCTTGCTGCTCTTGCATTCTACTTCTCTGGTAAGAATGCAAAATATTCTGTACATCTTTGGAAGATCTTTACTGACCATCTTTAATGATTTTTGACCATCCTCCATTGCTCTGCATCTAAGTATAAGTAATTGATAGAAAAGGACATGAAGTTTTGCAGTAACTCAGCAGGTCAGGCAGCATCTCTGGAGAACATGGATAGGTGACGTTTCACAGAGTGCTGGAGTAACTCAGCGGGTCAGGCAGTATCTCTGGAGAACATGAAACATATAAGATAATTAGGGGATTGGACACATTAGAGGCAGATAACATGTTCCCAATGTTGGGGGAGTCCAGAACAAGGGGCCACAGTTTGAGAATAAGGGGTAGGCCATTTAGAACGGAGATGAGGAAGAACTTTTTCAGTCAGAGGGTGGTGAAGGTGTGGAATTCTCTGCCTCAGAAGGCAGTGGAGGCCAGTTCGTTGGATGCTTTCAAGAGAGAGCTGGATAGAGCTCTTAAGGATAGCGGAGTGAGGGGGTATGGGGAGAAGGCAGGAACGGGGTACTGATTGATAGTGATCAGCCATGATCGCATTGAATGGCGGTGCTGGCTCGAAGGGCTGAATGGCCTACTCCTGCACCTATTGTCTATTGTCTATTGTCTATTGTGACGTTGAGTTGGGATCTTCTTCAGGGAAGCAGATTTCTACAAAGTAATTGATAGATTTGTTTTTACATTGAGACTTACAAGTTAATTGGCTTCAGTAAAAAAAATTGTAAATTGTCCCTAGTGTGTAGGACAGTGCTAGTGTACGGGGCGATCGCTGGTCGGCGTGGGCTTGGTGGGCCGAATCGACTGATTCTGCACTGTATGCTAAAGTCTAATCAGAGGAGATCAGTGTAAATTGATGTTGAGCATGATTGTGGGCGCAGGGCCCGTTTACGTGACACACGTCTGTGTGGGGTTAGTGCAGGAAGATGGAGCTGGGGTAAATGATGTCAGTTAATGTGGAACAGGCTGGAGAAGCCTGCTCTTATTCACTGCATATTGCCCTGGCTTGCTGCACCTCCACAGATACATCACCTCACTCTCCTCCAGACTGAATTCCAGGAAGGTTTTCCATGAGATTGGTCTCTTCTGCCACGTTCCTGTCAACAGGCAGTCCCACTACTCAGCAAGACCACTCCTGACAGCTCTCACTTCTCACCGAGGAATACGTGTAGGAAGGAACTGCAGATGCAGGTTTACACTGAAGAGAGACACAAAATGCTGGAGGAACTTAGTGGGTCAGGCAGCATCTCAGGAAAAAAGGAGTAGGTGATGTTTTGGGTCACGCCCCTTCTTCAGAAGAAGGGTATCAGGGGTTATGGGGCAAAGTAAGGAGAATGGGGTTGTGAGGGAAAGATAGATCAGCCATGATTTAATGGCAGAGTAGACTCGATGGGCCAAATGGCCTAATTCTGCCCCAAGAACGTATGAACTGTTTGGAGGGGGTGAGAACTCAGTGGTTCAATGGTATTTTATTGTCACATGTGCCTAGTTACAGTGACATTCCGTTTTTTCTACATGTAGTTCAGTAAACATCTTGTGTAGGAAGGAATGGCAGATGCTGGTTTACACCAGATATTCACACAAAATGCTGGAGTAACTCAGTGGGTCAAACAGCATCTCAGGAGAAAAGGAGTAGATGGTGTTTCAGGTTGAGACCCTTCTTCAGACTGAGAGTCAGGGGAACGGAAGCGAGAGATTATAGACTGTGATATAGAGATGGAGAACAAATTAATATCCTTCTCTAGTTACTCCAGCTTTTTGTGTCTAAAAGATGATTTGTCATTTCAGAACCCTTCTTCAAACTGAGAGTAGAGGTGGGTGGGTTAAAAAACTGGAGGCGAGAAAATGTCAGAACAAATCAAAGATGGCACCATCACCAGCGAGTGTGAACGCGTGGTTGATGGTTGGAGTGGAATCAGCGTTTCCATACCTCTAAACTAGTCAGCCGACTCATGAATGCCAAATCATCTTTTCATTCATTTGTTCTATATCTCTATATCACCATCTACACATCTCAGTCTCCTTCCTCCTGACATCAGTCTGAAGAAAGGTCTTGACCCAAAACGTCACCTATTCCTTTTTCCAGAGATGCTTTTTGTGTCTATCTTTGGTCCAATCCAGTAGCTGTAGTTCCTTCCTTCACAGATCATCTTTTAGTTTAGTTTAGAGGTAAAGCATAGAAACAGGCCCTTCGGCCCATCGAGTCCATGCCTACCAACAATCACCAAGTACACTAGTTCTATCCTACACACGAGGGACAGTTCACAGAAGCCGATTGACTTAAAAACCTGCACATCTTTGGAATGTGGGAGGAAACCGGAGCACAGGGAGAAAACCCACGCGGTCACCGGGAGAATGTGCAAACTCCGCACAGACAGCACCCGAGGCGAGGGTCGAACCCGGGTCTCCGGCACAAAATTTACCGAAACCCGAAATATGACCTGATCAACAATGTCTCTGCCCAGATCAAGTGACTCTGTACATTTGTGATGGGCACATTCCCAGACAACCACTGCTTTGTTCGGTTGCAACACAGCCCTTCTGTTTGGATCACGGCCAAGAGAAACGGCAACGAGGGGAGATCTGATTGAGAATGGTCAGTCATGATCACATTGAATGGCAGTGCTGGCTCGATGGGCCGAATGGCCTCCTCCTGCACCTATTGTCTATTGTCTATCACCACTGGGAGTCAACCAGCGGGTTGAGAAGTCTACAGGGTCATTGGCCTGCAGTTCCCATGGACAGAGAACTATTCTCCAGCAGCCCAGCCTGGGACCTCGAGGCTTCTAGCAGTAACAATGTACAAATATCATGAGAGGAATAGCTCAGGTAGACGTACAGAGTCCCTTGCCCAGAGTCGGGGAAATCGAGAAACAGAGGACATAGGTTTAAGGTGAGGGATGAAAAGATTTAACAGGAACCAGAGGGGTAACGTTTTCACACAAATGGTGGTGGGTGTATGGAACAAACTGCCGGAGAAGGTATTTGAGGCAGGTACTTTCTTGATTAGTACAGGTGTCAGAGGTATGGGGTTAGGAGGGAAAGATCGATCAGCTGTGATTGAACGGCGGAGTAGACTTGATGGGCCGAATGGCCTAATTCTACTTCTAGTCCTTAAGTACTATCGCAACGTTTAAGAAACATTTAGACAGGTATATTGCTAGGACAGGTTTAGAGATATGGGGCAAATGCAGCCAGGCACATTTCAGGCACCCACTGTTTCAACCAGTGCCGTGTAATCGACTCCAAACTTTCCCTCACTCACCTTAAAGTTATGACAGTTCTAATCGAGGGGAAAAAATTATGATTGTCTAATCCTATCTATCCCAGATAAACTGAGCGGCCTGATGGGGGTCAATGTCTCTTGTGGCCCAACACCTTCAAACAACTCGCCACCGCTTGGATTACAATGGCCCCCCATCTGGAATTTAGAAGGATGAGAGGGGATCTTATCGAAACGTATAAGATTATTAAGGGGTTGGACACGTTTGTTGTAATATATAAGACAAGGGGGATGTTGTGATATTGCTGGGACTACTTTGTGTATCCAAGGACTACTTTGTATGCCTGTGTATATAAGTGATTGGTGTGATTAGGCGGTCACTCTGGATCCAGGCGGCCTTGGAATAAACAGCCTGGAGTTAAGCTCCACCATGATAACATCTTAAACATGTGTACTCGTGGTCCTTCCAGAGTCACAACAAAGGTACAACAGGTACCGGACCACGAAGTACAACATGGTGGCAGCGGCTTGGTGTTTCGCCTAGGGAGGGAATGAAGCATGCCCGAGCAGAAAAGGTTAAAAAGAAGAAGAAAAAGAAGCCCTGAAGGGAAACAAAACAAAAGAAAAGTTTCCAGCTCGGTACGGGACGTTTGGAGTGCATCCCGACAGGGCCAGTGTGAGTTGGTATAGTTACCTGCTCAGTAGTCGGCGCCGAGTTGCCGACGTGACGCTGCAAGCTGCTGAGGGAGGTGCGTGTAGGCCCACGTCGCGCCCCAGCACCTGTGTAGGCCCGAGATTAGATGCCTGCGACTGCTTCGCGGGGGAGAGACCGGGAGACCCGACACACACGGAGGTGTGCGGTGACCGGGGAAGACCGACACCCGCGGAGGTGTGCGGTGACCGGGGAAGACCGGGAGACCCGATACACACGGAGATGTGCGGTGACTGGGGAAGACCGCCACCCATGGAGGTGTGCGGCGACCGGAGGAGAACGGGAGACCCGACACTCACGGAGGTGTGCGGTGACCGGGGAAGACCGCCACCCATGGAGGTGTGCGGCGACCGGGAGAGCCCCGGAGGAGACCGACACCCACGGAGGTGTGCGGCAACCGGAGGGGGTCGGCGACCGGAGGGACCGACCACCCGCGGAGGTGCGGCGGCCGGTAAGGCCGAGGCACTAAATACTTACCCAGGTGCGTCGACCGTAGAGTCGGGACGGCCCTGGGCCCGAGGCAGCGGCAGCGCATTGGAATTGCGCGGCAGCTGCCGGGAGCACCTGTGGGCGGGGCCGGGGAGCACCTGTGGGTGGGGCCGGGGAGCACCTGTGGGCGGGGCCGGGGAGCACCTGTGGGTGGGGCCGGGGAGCACCTGTGGGCGGGGCCAGTGGCAGCGCGTTCGAAAAGTTGAACGGCAGCTGCCGGGGAGCACCTGTGGGCGGGGCCAGCGCACACTGCAGCGGAGGCGCGATCGCACCGCGATTCCAGCAGTGGGAGCCCAGCAGTGGGGGCCCAGCAGTGAGAGCCCAGCAGTGAGAGCCCAGCAGTGCCAACCCAGCAGTGGGAACCCAGCAGTGGGAGCCCAGCAGTGCCAACCCAGCAGTGGGAGCCCAGCAGTGGGAGCCCAGCAGTGAGAGCCCAGCAGTGCCAACCCAGCAGTGGGAGCCCAGCAGTGCCAGCCCAGCAGTGAGAGCCCAGCAGTGCCAACCCAGCAGTGGGAACCCAGCAGTGGGAGCCCAGCAGTGCCAGTCCAGCAGTGGGAGGCCAACAGTGGCAGGCAAATCATGGTGGTGGAGCATCTAGAGCCTACACGACGTTTGATCTACACAGCACGTCTTATTGAGGGGAAGATATGGAACAAAATGAATATTTTGTGTTTAATGACCTGTGTAGTGATCTGTGTACTGAAAGCTTAATGTATTGTATTTGATGCTTTTGTATAAATGTATATATCTGTGGAGTGACCACACGGAGTGAGTGACCACATGGAGTGAGACCACCCGGAGATGAGTGACCACCCGGCGATGAGTGAAACTCCGCAGAGGAGTGACCACCATGATGGCGAAAAAAGCAATTGTGTTTAATTATGTTTGGTTGTTTGCAAAAAGCAATGGTGTTTTGGTTTTGTGTGTTAAATATATTTTAGCCCTCGAATGGTAAGGAAAACAATTTTATATAAGACAAGGGGGATGTTGTAATATATAAGACAAGGGGGATGTTGTGATATTGCTGGGACTACTTTGTGTATCCAAGGACTACTTTGTATGCCTGTGTATATAAGTGATTGGTGTGATTAGGCGGTCACTCTGGATGCAGGTGGCCGAGGAATAAACAGCCTGGATTTGAGCTCCAGCAATGTAACCTTTTATACACGTGTACTTGTGGTCCTTCCAGAGACACTAAAGGTACAACAGGTACCGGACCACGAAGTACAACAACGTTAGAGGCAGGAAACATGTTCCCAATGTTGGGGGAGTCCAGAACCAGGGGCCGCAGTTTAAGAATAAGGGGTAGGCCATTTAGAACGGAGATGAGGAGAAACTTTTTCAGTCCGAGAGTTGTAAATCTGTGGAATTCTCTGCCTCAGAAGGCAGTGGAGGCCAATTCTCTGAATGCATTCAAGAGAGAGCTAGATAGAGCTCTTAAGAATAGCGGAGTCAGGGGGTATGGGGAGAAGGCAGGAACGGGGTACTGATTGAGAATGATCAGCCATGGTCACATTGAATGGCGGTGCTGGCTGGAAGGGCCGAATGGCCTCCTCCTGCACCTATTGTCTATCCCCCTCCCCCTCCCCTCACCGGCGGCGTCGATGGGACCCACTGGCGCACTAACCACTGCGGTACAGAGAAAGAGGCGAATTAACCGACATCCACACCAGACGGCCACCCGGCCCATCAAGCTTCTGCATTCCTTCCCCCATGCAAACTTACTCTGCTCTCTTGAAGGAACAGCACCTTCTATTTCTCTTGGGCATCTCACAACCCAGCGGTATCAACGTTGATTTCTCTAGTTTCAAGTAACCCCTGTATTCCCTCTCCTCGCCCCCCCACCCCAACCCCCCCTCCACACCCCGTCCCCCCCCACCCGGTCCCCCGTCCCCGCCCCCCCCCACCCTAGTCGTCCTACCAGTTCCACTGTTCCCGTCCCAGTATCCCTCCGTTATCACCTCTTCCCCAGCCAACAATGGGCCATTGTGGGCTCCACGATTCTCACACATCTGTTGCCGGCCCTGTTTTGTTCTGGCCTTTTCTTACCTCCAGTTCCCTCCCCTCTACTTTCAGTTTGAAGAAGGGTCCCCACCCGAAACGTCGCCATTATTTTTCTCCAGAGATGTTGTTACTCCAGCATTGTTTGTCGGTCTTCGGTTTAAACCAACATCTGCAGTTCCTCCCGACTCCAAACATCTGCCCATTTCCCCTCCACAGACACCGCCTGGACCCCCTGTTCCTCCAGCACCTTGAGTTTTGCTGTAGATTGTGTCTCGCCGGAGAGGTGACCCCACTTCCTCCCTTCATTCCATTAAATCACAGAAACTCTGCTTTTCCCTCCACGTTCTTTGATCCTGATGTTAACCCGCTGCTCATCTCATTCAAACCGCGGACTCTACAAGACAGAAACCCCTATGTCGCTTGTAGAGATATTGTATTCCCCACTGCGCGTTTTAACAAGGGAGTTGTGTGTGTTTGCGTTATTTGGGGACTTACACACCTCCACCAAGAGTTAGACAGACATTCTGAATCCCAGTAAAGTTAACAACCGGCAGCGCGGAGCCGGCGGTCGGTGTCAAAGAGAAGGATTGTTTTTACACAAACACAAGCCTTAAACTTGAAAAGCAGAACTCTAAA
>NC_135970.1:43204503-43289503 GCF_053455715.1 Rhinoraja longicauda | reverse complement strand
GGGTGGGGGGGAAATGGGCAGCAACAGTAAGAAATAATAAATTCAGAGAAATTAAGCGGGAGGAAACATTTTCAAATAAAAATAACAACAAAATGTGAGTTGATAGCTGAGATATATTCTGCATTTTAATGGTTTAATTACACACACTGTTCCCCCACGACACTGATTACACTGTGAGAGGCAGGGCCAGCGGCGGCATTGCTTACTAAAATGGCGGCCGTTCCGCTCCTTTGCGGACTCCATCAGTATGGGCGATTTCAACGGAGTGGTCCATCTTGCTCCTCTAGTATCTTTGGCCCAGACCATCATATAAACAAACCCTTTCCATTGACTCCATCAACACCTCACGCTGCCTCGACAAGGCCAGCAGCCCAGACCATCACACAAACCAACCTCCCTTCCATTGACTCCATCTACACCTCACGCTGCCTCGACAAGGCCAGCAGCCCAGACCATCACACAAACCAACCTCCCTTCCATTGACTCCATCTACACCTCACGCTGTCTCGGCAAGGCCAGCAGCATAATCAAGGACGAGTCGCACCCTGACCACTCCTCCCCTCTCCCATCGGGCAAAAGGAATATATGAAAACGCACACCTCCAGATTCAGGGACAGTTTCTTCCCAGCTGTTATCAGGCAACTGAACCATCCCACCAACAACTCCAGAGCGATCCTGAGCTACTATCTAACTTATTGGAGACCATCGGACTATCTTTGATCGGACTTTACCTTGCACTCAACATTATTCCCTTTATCATGTACCTGCACACTCTGGATGGTATGATTGTAATCATGTTTTGTCTTTCTGCTGATGGCTAGCACACAACAAAAAAAGCTTTTCACTGTACCTCGGAACACATGACAATAAAATAAACTCAACTCAACCCAGAGTCACCGTTAGTGTAGGACAATAACTGCAGATGTTGGTACAAATCGAAGGTATTTCACAAAATGCTGGAGTAACTCAGCGGGACAGGCAGCATCTCAGGAGAGAAGGAATGGGTGACGTTTCCGCATGGGCCTCCTCCAGTGGAGGAACAGCACCTCATATTTCGCTTGGGCAGCTTGCAGCCCAGTGGTATGAACATCGACTTCTCCAACTTTAGATAGTTCCTATGTCCTTCTCTTCCCCTCCCCTTCCCAGTTCTCCCTCTATCTTCCTGTCTCCACCGATATCCTTCCTTTGTCCCGCCCCCCTGACATCAGTCTGAAGAAGGGTCTCGACCTGAAACGTCACCCATTCCTTCTCTCCTGAGATGCTGCCTGACCTGCTGAGTTACTCCAGCATTTTGTGAATAAATACCAGAGTCACCATTGCTGATCTCAGATCGGCCTTCCTGAGAGTGAACCCATGGAATCGACAGAGTTGGGAGAATCCCTGGCCATATCCTCAGGACCGGCATAGACCACTGGGAGGAATATTCATGGCCACCTTTAATTTCTCTCCTCTCCAATCTGCGGCACCCACCTGCTTTAAGCTGACCACTATCATACCAGCGTCAAAAAATACAAGGTCACTTGCCTTAATGATGGCCGTCAAACATCGTCGCTGTATCTCTGCACACCAGATAATAATAAACCAACCCAGTAATCAGGGATTAGGAAATTAGAGAATAAGGGGTAGGCCATTTAGAACGGAGATGAGGAAAAACTTTTTCAGTCAGCGAGTTGTGAATCTGTGGAATTCTCTGCCTCAGAAGGCAGTGGAGGCCAATTCTCTGAATGCATTCAAGAGAGAGCTAGATAGAGCTCTTAAGGATAGCGGAGTCAGGGGGTATGGGGAGAAGGCAGGAACGGGGTACAGATTGAGAATGATCAGCCATGATCACATTGAATGGCGGTGCTGGCTCAAAGGGCCGAATGGCCTACTCCTGCACCTATTGTCTATTGTCTATTGACAGCGATTCTGGAAGACATGGAGATGTGGCATTTTGGATCAGGACCCTTCTTCTGACTGAATTTAGTAAGGGGGAGAAAGCTGGATAAGAGCTGAGTGCGGGACAATAACTATGCACGCTCACAGAGCATTTCTGTTCCACACAAATAATCATCCTCGCCATATCCATACACCCATATACCCATACACCCATATACCCATACACCCATACACCCATATACCCATATACCCATATACCCATACACCCATATACCCATATACCCATACACCCATACACCCATACACCCATACACCCATACACCCATACACCCATATACCCATATACCCATACACCCATATACCCATATACCCATACACCCATATACCCATATACCCATACACCCATATACCCATATACCCATACACCCCTATACCCATATACCCATATACCCATACACCCATATACCCATATACCCATATACCCATACCCATACACCCATAGACCCATATACCCATAAACCCATACCCATATACCCATATACCCATATACCCATACACCCATATACCCATATACCCATACACCCATATACCCATATACCCATACACCCATATACCCATATACCCATATACCCATACACCCATATACCCATACCCATACACCCATATACCCATATACCCATATACCCATACACCCATATACCCATATACCCATAAACCCATACCCATATACCCATATACCCATATACCCATATACCCATACACCCCTATACCCATATACCCATATACCCATACACCCATATACCCATATACCCATATACCCATACCCATACACCCATAGACCCATATACCCATAAACCCATACCCATATACCCATATACCCATATACCCATACACCCATATACCCATATACCCATACACCCATATACCCATATACCCATACACCCATATACCCATATACCCATATACCCATACACCCATATACCCATACCCATACACCCATATACCCATATACCCATATACCCATACACCCATATACCCATATACCCATAAACCCATACCCATATACCCATATACCCATATACCCATATACCCATATACCCATACACCCATATACCCATATATCCATATACCCATACCCATACACCCATAGACCCATATACCCATACACCTATATACCCATACACACATATACCCATATATCCATATACCCATATACCCAAATACCCATACACCCATACACCCATACACCCATACACCCATACACCCGTACACCCGTACACCCATACACCCATATACCCATACACCCATATACCCATATACCCATATACCCATACACCCATCGACCCATATACCCATAAACCCATACCCATATACCCATACACCCATAGACCCATATACCCATAAACCCATACCCATATACCCATATACCCATACACCCATACACCCATATACCCCTATACCCTTATACCCATATAACCATATACCCATATCCATACACCAGCGGTAATTTCACATTTCCCAGTTATCCCACCAACCGACAATGTTTTGGGATGTGGGAAGAAACCGGAGCACCAGGGGTAATCCTATGTGGTCTCAGGGGGACAGTGCAAACTGCACAGGATTGGACTCAGGTTGCTGGAGTGGTCAGGCAGCAGCTCTACTAGCTGTGCTGCCATGCCAGGCCTTTTGGGCTGGCATGATTAGCTTCTTTCTGCGCTGTAAATTTCTATTACCTCCACTTCTGGCCTTCCGTACACATCTGGATCAACCCAGAACCAAGCCTCGGATCCCTAACTCTCTTCCCCAAAACCTGAGCACCGACCCCCTCTGACCCCCCTCTCATGTCCTCTGTAACCCAACTCACCCGGCCCTTCAGCTGGCTCATTGCCAAAGCTTTCTGACTGCCGTGGTTTTGAGTGCTGTGAATTATGATGCTATCTTCAAAGCATTATCTAAGGTCAAGCTGTTGTCATTATTTTCTATTCATGAGAAAGTCAGTCAACCAAGGATTCAGCATACTCAGGGTGGCATGGTGGCGCAGCGGAAGAGTTCATAACAAGAGGAGTTGAGTATAGGAGCAAAGAGGTCCTTCTGCAGTTGTACAGGGCCCGAGTGAGACCGCAGCTGGAGTACTGTGTGCAGTTTTGGTCTCCAAATTTGAGGAAGGGTATTCTTGCTATTGAGGGCGTGCAGCGTAGGTTTACTAGGTTAATTCCCGGAATGGCGGGACTGTCATATGTTGAAAGACTGGAGCGACTAGGCTTGTATACACGGGAATTTAGAAGGATGAGAGGAGATCTTATCGAAACATATAAGATTATTAAGGGGTTGGATACGTTAGAGGCAGGAAACATGTTCCCAATGTTGGGGGAGACCAGAACAAAGGGCCACAGTTTAAGAATAAGGGGTAGGCCATTTAGAACTGAGATGAGGAAAAACTTTTTCAGTCAGAGAGTTATGAATCTGTGGAATTCTCTGCCTCAGAAGGCAGTGGAGGCCAATTCTCTGAATGCATTCAAGAGAGAGCTAGATAGAGCTCTTAAGGATAGCGTAGTCAGGGGGTATGGGGAGAAGGCAGGAACGGGGTACTGATTGAGAATGATCAGCCATGATCACATTGAATGGCGGTGCTGGCTCGAAGGGCCGAATGGCCTCCTACTGCACCTATTGTCTATTGTCTATTGTCTATTGCTGCCTTATAGTGCCAGAGACCCGGGTTCTATCCAGACTACGGGTGCTGTCTGTACGGAGTTTGTACGTTCTCCCCGTGACCTGCGTGGATTTTCTCCAAGATCTTTGGTTTCCTCCCACACTCCAAAGATGTGCAGGTTTGTAGGTTAATTGCCCTGGTAAAAATGTAACATTTCACTAGTGTGTGTAGGGTAGCATTAGTGCGCGGGGATCACTGGTCAGTGCGGACTCGGTGGGCCGAAGGGCCTGTTTCGTGGTGTATCTCTAAATTAAACTAAAATACTTGACCTTGAAAATCTCGGTGTTGTAGCAGAAAGAAGTCTGTCCCCATAGTCTTCCAGAATGTCTATAAACCCCAGCCTTGAATTGTTTTAATGGAGCTTAGTTTAACCACGGACTTAAATTCTGTGTTAAAATGCATTCCTGCCAACTAGTCGTAAAGTTACAGGCATGGACCAGGACCAAAAACAAATCTTTAACCCTTTAGTTTCAGAAGAAATTGTTTATTTTGCATGTTCGTTACACCAGATGCACAATGGCCTAACCCTAACCCTACCCTTACCCCTAACCCTAACCCTAGCCCTAACCCTAACCGTGCATTAGGTGCTGTGTGTGTGGAGTTTGCACATTCACTCTGTGATGGCGAGTGTTTCTTTGCTGTGCTCCAGTTTCCTGCCACATCTCAAAGTCTACGGGTTTGTAGGTTCATAAGTTCATAAGTTCATAAGTGATAGGAGCAGAATTAGGCCATTCAGGCCATCGTGTACTCTGCCATTCAACCATGGTTGATCTATCTCTCCTTCGCAACCCCATTCTCCTGTCTTCTCCTCATTATCTTTGACAGCCCTGCTCATCAAGAATCTGTCTATTTCTACCTTAAAAATATCCACAGCCTACCATGGATGAGAAAGTGGGAACTCGTGTGTGCGGGTTGTTGATGATTGACATGGAGTGATGTAGCAGTGCTTGTTTCCATGCTGTGTCTTTAAAGTATTGGTTATATCAGTATAATAAAATATCAGTATTGGTTAATTAACAGAGTTATGGTGAAAAACTTTTGACCATTGATGAAATACCAAACACATCCACATATGATTGCCATCAAGAACCAGACAGTACATCAGAAAAAGGCACAACGTGTTGGAACTAACTCAGTAGGTCAGGCAGCATCTCTGGAGCACATGGATAAGTAACATTTTGGGGTGGGACCCTTCCTCAAACTAACTGTGGGATGAGGGTGGTTGTGGGGTGGGGGTGGTTGTGGGGTGGGGGTGGTTGTGGGGTAGGGGTGGTTGTGGGGTGAGGGTGGTTGTGGGGTGAGGGTGGTTGTGGGGTGGGGGTGGTTGTGGGGTGGGGTGGTTGTGGGGTGGGGTGGTTGTGGGGTGGGGGTGGTTGTGGGGTGAGGGTGGTTGTGGGGTGGGGGTGGTTGTGGGGTGAGGGTGGTTGTGGGGTGGGGGTGGTTGTGGGGTGAGGGTGGTTGTGGGGTGAGGGTGGTTGTGGGGTGGGGGTGGTTGTGGGGTGAGGGTGGTTGTGGGGTGAGGGTGGTTGTGGGGTGGGGGTGGTTGTGGGGTGGGGGTGGTTGTGGGGTGAGGGTGGTTGTGGGGTGGGGGTGGTTGTGGGGTGAGGGTGGTTGTGGGGTGGGGGTGGTTGTGGGGTGGGGGTGGTTGTGGGGTGAGGGTGGTTGTGGGGTGGGGGTGGTTGTGGGGTGGGTAAAGAAAGCTGGGGATGAGGAGGGGATGGATAAACCCTGATAGGCAATAGGTTGATACAAGTGAAGAGTTATTGAAAAAGGCGGATGGATGGACAGAGGCCAGAGATGCAAAGACTGAAGGTATGACACAGAATAATTGAAGTTGCCAATTGTAAAGCGAGAGGAAGGAATGAAAGAAGAAGGGAGGGGACAGGGAAGGGTAGAAATAGGTGCAAGTCCACATGGAGCACAGGGGAGGGGCATACAAAGGGAGGAAGGATTAGGGGGAAGAAAGGAGAGATAATATAGTTATACTTATATAGTTTCCAAAAATTGCAGAATTTGAATTACAGACGTTGGAGATGTAAGCAACCCAAGCAGAATATGAGGTGCTGTTCCTCCAGTTTACGTGTGGCCTCACGCTGGCAATGGAGGAGGCCCACGACAGAAAGGTTAGTATGGGAATGGGAAGAGGAATTAAAATGGTTACCGTCGCCCTTGGCATGTGCAGAAGTGTTTGGTGAAACCGCCGCCCTCTGACCACAACAATAGACAATAGGTGCAGGAGGAGGGCCATTCGGCCCTTCGAGCCAACACCGCCGTTCACCGTGATCACGGCTGATCATACACACATTTCACTCGCTCTTGGAGTCACGGATTTGTACAGCACAGAAACAGGCCCTTCAGCCAAACTTATCCATACTGTCCAAGGTGCCCCAACTAAACCAGTCCCATCTACGCACATTTGACTCTTGTCCCTCAAAATCTTTCCTATCCATATACATGTCCAAACGTTTTTCACATGTTGTTATTGTCTCTCAATTACAACACCCTGTCAACATGCACCAACCACAGTGGTGTTTCAGAGGCATCTAGATAAGCACAAGGTCATGCTGGGAATGGAGAGATATGGATTCTGCGCAGTCAGATGGGGTTAGTTTAATTTGGCACTCTCTCTTTCTCTCCCTCTCTCTCTCTCCCCTTCCCCTCTTTCCTCCCTCCCTCTCTCCCTCTCCCTCTCGCCCTCTCCCCCCCTCCCCCTCCTCCCTCTCTCTTTCCATCTCTCCCTCTCCCCCTCTCCCTCTCTCTCTCATTCTCCTTCTCCCTCTCCCTTTCTCTCTCCCTGCCTCTCATAACTCTATTGAACTTTATTAGCTGCCTCTACAATCTTTGCTTTGCAAGTGAAAGCAAACCCTGCCTGTTTATTTTTCCCTGACGGTCTAACCTTGGAGTTCTAGTATCACCCCTGTAAATCTTATTTTTTTGCCCCCTCTCTCAGGGCCTCTCTATCCTTTTCACAATGAGAGGAACAGAAATATGCACACATCTCCTCTGAGTGTGCAGGTTCAGGACAAGTTTAACATAACGTCTCTGCTTTTTATCCTATCCCTACAGAAATAAACCCTTGGATTAATCAAAACCCACACACTGTTTCAGCTGAGATAAGGGCAGCTGTATGCTCCAAAGCAATCTCTGGACATGGCTGTCTGATGGATAAGGTTTCTAAACATTATGAATAATGGCATCTGTTTATGATCACTTGTGTTTTAAGTTCACAACACTTCAGACAGATGCCACCAACTATTTCATCCTATGGTTTTGTGAAGGCAGTAGATTTTCACATTTGGTTATTCGGGACGGCTGTTCTAACAAACATCCACAACTGTTGAGCTCTCTCTTTTTTCTCTTGCTCGAGTTCAGTTCTGATTGCACAGAGAGAGGGTTGCACAATTAAATATCTGTAGTTTGATTGAGGTTTGCTTCACTTTTCTCAGTGTACTGCTGATGAAAGACAACCTTTTGCAAGCTTTTGCATCGTGTGAACAAGAGAAGAGTACAGAGCAGACAGTAGTTCAACCCTACACACTAGGGACAAGTTACAGAAGCCAATCAACCTACAAACCTGCATAGCTTTGGAATGTGGGAAGAAACCAGAGCACCCAGAGAAAACCCACGCGGTCATGGGGAGAATGTACAAACTCCGTACAGACAGCACTCATAGTCAGGTTGAGCTCGGGTCTCTGGCACCGTGAGGCAGCAGCTCTACCCGCTGTGCCACTATGCCTGATGGTCCTTGGTGATGTTGGTTGCTTGGTGGTGAGGCTGGTCTGTGTGATGGACTGGGCTACATCCACAACTCCCTGCAATTTCATGAGATCTTTGGCAGAGCAGTTCCCAAACAAAGCTGTGATGCTTCTCATTTGGATTATTATCCAGACATTTGGGTTATCGAGCTGGAGGCAAGGGTTCAAATCCCATCGTGGCCACATATGAATTCAATTTAATTAGTCTGGCATTAAAATGGTTTAGTTTAGTTTATTGTTACATGTATTGAGGAGGAGTGAAAAGCTTTTGTTCGCTGTTAACCGATCAGTGAATAGACAAGACATGATTACAATCACCTGATAAGGGAATAACGTTTAGTGTAAGGTAATGTCAGTAAAGTCCAATCAAAGGTAGTCCGAGGGAAGTGTGTTTCAATGTTCCTGCTCTCCGTCAGCTTTCCCTGGTTCAGCGCTAATTAAATTATTCTGGGCAGGTTCTGATGGAAAGATCTTTACTTGGGACAATAACATGGTTTATCTTTAGTGCATCTCCACAGTTGCAGTTGGCCAACGATTCCTGGTTGTACCAATTAGTACCTGTTTGACATCATGAGCTCTTTATTTAATTGATAACAGACATGCCTTGGAGGCAAGAGAGACAGACAACTGGGAGCACACAGATGGTTGGGATTAGATCTGTCCATATGAATCAACAGTGGTAAATGGTTTAAGATGCTCTGTGGATGGTGAACTCACTCTGGGATTTAATCTCTAAAGGCGTTGATGGGATTATCTTCCAGATTGGAGACGCAAGAGACTGTAGATGCTGGAATATGGGACACCAAACAAAGTGTGGGGTGGACTTTGGGCGAGGGATAGGTCAGGTTGACGCACAGAGTCTCTTGCCCAGAGTAGGTGAATTGTGGACCAGAAGACATAGGTTTAAGGTGAAAGGGAAAAGATTTAATAGGAATCTGAGGAGTAACTGTTTCACACGAAGGGTGGAGGGTGTATGGAACAAGCTGCCAGAGGAGGTAGTTGAGGCTGGGACTATCTCAACATTTAAGAAACAGTTAGACAGATACATGGATCGGACAGGTTTGGAGGGATATGGGTCAAACGCGGGCAGGTGGGACTAGTGTAGCTAGGACATGCTGGTCAGTGTGGGCAGGTTGGGCCGAAGGGCCTGTTTCCATGGTGTATCACTCTATGACTATGGCTCTAACTCAACAGATTGAGCTACATGTACGGAGGGAAATGGCCAGTTGATGTTTCAGGTCGAGACCCTTCATGTGTATTGAGAGAGCAGAGGGGAGATAGACAGTAAAGAGAGGTGAAGGGAGGAGAAATGTTGGGGTATGAGTTGGCAAGTGATAGATGGATCCAGTGAGGAGGGGTTGCATTGGTGAGGATCCTTGCAGAGCTTTGATTCATTGTCCAGATCAATCAACAGTTTGGTTGCTTAGCTAAGAGAGCACATCCCCTCTCACAGAACAGAGCAGTTTACTCAAAGCACACTGCTGGAGGAGCTCAGCGGGTCTGGCAGCATCTGTGGAGAGAATGGACAGATTAGATTTCAGGTCGACCTGCCAACTTACATTTGAGACACCTCGCACTCTCTTCACCACTTCAAGACCTTCCAATTCCCAGGCCCCCGTCGCCTCATCGTTTCCATGGATGGCCAACACCTTTGCATCTCAATCCCTACTCCTCAAGGCCCTCTGGTTCATCCTTCGACAGAGACCCAGTCAGTTCTCCTCGACCAATTCTCTCCTCCGCCTGACAGAACTTGTCCTCCCCGTTACAACTTCTGTTTTGACTTCTCTCACTTTCTCCAAGCCACAGCAGTGGTTACCAACAGAGCTATCCTGTGTTTTTGGTGCTTCTGTTGAACAGTCCTTGTTCCAAATATATCCCAACACTAGGGCCCAACTCCTCCTTCACTCTGCTGATGGCCACACCAGGGCTGTCTTCTGCACCTGTGCAGGACTTCATGATTTCATTGACTTTAATTTTCATCGGTCTGAATAAGGGGCCAGACATACTGCAAAGACATTCAGTGCATGTTTGTAGGTTAATTGGCTTGGTATAATTGTAAATTGTCCCTAGTGTGTGTAAGATAGTGTTAGTGTACAGGGATCGCTGGTCGGTGCGGACTCGGTGGGCCGAAGGGCCTGTTTCCACGCTGTATCTCTAAACTAAACTAAACTAAACCCAAAATGTCATCTGTCCATTTCTCTCCACAGATGCTGCCTGAACTGCTGAGTTCCTCCAGCACTTTCTGTTTTGCTCAAGACTCCAGAGCCTACTGTTTCTTGTGTCTCCATAGCAGCTTCTAGAGTCTCCCTACCCTTAACATTGATTTCCTTCCTCATCGATGCACAGTGGTTGCAATATATGCTGCATGTAAAATGCATTGTAGTTGCTTGTCTCTAATGCTTGTATCTCCATCACCTAAGACATGCAAGGACCATCCTTGTGGGATTCCCTCTACATCACCCTAACTGGGAAATTCATTTAGCTTACTTTAGTTTAATTTAGTTTAGTTTAGTTAATTATCATGTGTACCGAAGAACAGTGAAAAGCTTTTTTTTGCTGGCTAGTGAACAGACGATACATGATTACAATTGATCTGTCCACATTGTACAGATACATGATAAAGGGAATAACGTTGAGTGCAAGATAAAATTCAATGAGGTCCGATTGACCATAGTCCGAGGGTCTCTAACGAGGTAGATGGTAGCTTGTTGTTGATATTGTCTTTGTATTGTCTTTCTGCTGACTGGGTAGCACGCAACAAAAAGCTTTTCACTGTACCTCAGTACACGTGACAATAAACTAAATTGAACTGATTGGATGGTTCAGTTGCCTGATAACTTCTGGGAACTGTCCCTGTTCGTGCGAGATATGTTTAATTCCTTTAACTTACATTTTTGAGCTGCTGTGGTAGATTTGAACTCTCGTCACCAAACCTGAAGAACAGCTCTCTATTACATCAGTCCTGCAACACTATAGTACTCTGTAAAGAGCTTTGTGGACTTTATGTGGAATTAAAGGCGTTGGTTCAGTCAAATGTGGTGATCATCTGCCCCCTACTGGAGACTGCATCAACTTCCAACACTGCACATTCACCTCTGGTATTCTATTCCTCTTTGGGAACTCCTGCAAATATCGAAGGACCTTTGAAAATTCTGTAAATGTCAACATATTCCTGGGCTCAACACTAAGTGCTGGAGGAACCTAATGGGTCAGGCAGCATCTGTGGAGGGAATGCACACGGGTTGTTTCAGGTCGGGACCTTCTTCAATTCAGACTGATGGAATTAAGTTTAATTTAGTTTAGTTTATTTTAGTTTAGAGATACAGTGTGTAAACAGGCCCTTCGGCCTACCGAGTCTACAACAACCAACGATCCCCACACATTTACACTATTCTACACACACTAGGGATAATTTTATATTTATACCAAGCCAATTAACCTAGAAACCTGTACAACTTTGGAGTGTGGGAGGAAACCAAAGATCTCGGTGAAAACCCACGCCAGTCAGAAATCCTGTAGTCAGGATCGAACCCAGGTCTCTGCCGCTGTAAGGCAGCAACTCCACCACTGTGCCATGTGCTGCCCCTAGTGGTGAGAATGGTGGGGAGAAACTTGGAAAAGAGGGTTTTTTAAACTGGAGACACGAAAAACTGCAGATGCTGGAATCGAGCAAAACAAAAAGTGCTGGAATGAACAGCAGGTCAGGCAGCATCTGTGGAGAGGGGGACTCAGCAGGTCAGGCAGCATCTGTGGAGAGGGGGACTCAGCAGGTCAGGCAGCATCTATGGAAGGAATGGACTGGGGATATTTGGGATTGGGACTCTTCTTTGGACTGATGGAATAAGGGACGTGAAGACTGGTAAAGAGAGGTACGAATGGGGGCAGAGCCGAGACCTCCCACCTCGACTCCATCCAGAGACCCCGACAGCCCTTTCAGGTGAGGCAGAAGTTCACTTGTACTTCCTCCAACCTCATCTACTGTATCTGTTGTTCTTGGCATGGACATGTATGGTCCTATACATCGGCAAGACCAAGCACAGGCTTGGCGATTGTTTCAGTCTGCCTTGGCCCACGTGATATCTCGGTTGTCAGACATTTTAACCCTTCTCATTCCCAATTGACCTTTCTGTCCTGGGTTTCCCTCACTGTCCGAGTGAGGCCACATGCAAATTGGAGGAACAGCACCTGACATTTTGTTTGGGCAGCTTACAGCCCAACAGATGAATATTTATTTTCCTAATTTCAAGTAGCCTTTGCAGTCCCTCTCTCTCCACCCCTCCCCCACCCCAGTCACCTGGCTAGTTCCACTATTTGCATCCTTCGTTATCACCTCTTCCACAGCCAACAATGGACCATTGTGGGCTCCAGCTTTCCTTGGTCATCGGTGCCGGCTCTGATTTGTTCTCCCTCTGCCCTGGCTCTCAGCCTGAAGAAGGGTCTCGACACAAAATGTAAACTATTTCTTTTCTCCAGAGATGCTGCCCGACCCGCTGAGTTACTCCAGCCTTTTGTGTCTATCTTCCTCGCAAGTGATAGGTGGATACAGGTGAGGGGTGTGACTGGTAGAGAGCTGGAGTAAATGACAAAGGCTAGAGAAGAAAAGGAGACAAAAAGGGTGTTATGAAGGCAGAGATGAAGCTTGTGGGAAAGGTCAATAAGGTCAATAAGGTCAATAAGGTCAATAAGGTCAATCCAATGGAGGGAGACAGAGGAATGAGAAGAGGGGGAAATAAAAGGGATGTGGGCTTGGGGTTGGAAGATGTGTTTTCCATCCGTCACTAAAACCTGTAAAAATCAAAATATTTCCAGGGACGTCCTTATCTTGTCGGCCGGTGGGACCGGAAACCCACCTGAAGGCTCGTCGGACGGCGTAACTGGGAGGGAGGGAGGTGGGGATGTCAGGTGCTAGGAGTGAGCCAGAGGGACAGTGAACTGGCGTAATGCCTCCAGCACCTTCAACGCTGCCTGCAGGAGGCGCTCACTGGACTCAAAGTGGCCGGACGAGGGGACGAGAGGGACGATCGGTTCACGGGACGGCTCCAGTACATCGGGCACACGGGCGACATCTTGAACTTTGAATAATGGCGCCAACAATGGTGGCGTCCACATGCATTATAAATGCAAACACAATTACACGGCACAGTTGCATGTTTTAGTTTAGTTTAGAGGTACAGCACGGAAACAGGCCCTTCGGCCCACCGAGTCCGCACCGACTAGCGATCCCCGCACATTAACGCTCTCCTACACAAGCACACACACACTAGGGACAATTTACATTTTTATACAAAGCCAATTAACCTACAAACCTGTATGTCTTTGGAGTGTGGGAGGAAACCAAAGATCTCAGAGAAAACCCACGCAGGTCATAGGGAGAACGTACAAACTCCATACAGACAGCAACCGTAGTCGGGATCGAACCCGGGTCTCTGGCGCTGCAAGTGTTGTAAGGCAACAACTCTACCGCTGCGCCACCGTGCCGACCCATATGTGGGAAATAAAGCACCATTGAACCATTGAGGGTGGTGAAGGTGTGGAATTCTCTGCCTCAGAAGGCAGTGGAGGCCAGTTCGTTGGATGCTTTCAAGAGAGAGCTGGATAGAGCTCTTAAGGATAGCGGAGTAAGGGGGTATGGGGAGAAGGCAGGAACGGGGTACTGATTGAGAGTGATCAGCCATGATCGCATTGAATGGCGGTGCTGGCTCGAAGGGCTGAATGGCCTACTCCTGCACCTATTGTCTATTGTCTATTGTCTATTGAACTATTGAAAATACTGATGCATGGAATTTGTACAAACATTAGTTTATTGCTGAGAACATTAGCAAACTCCTGGGAAACGTGTAAATATCGGTACACTGTCTGTGACTGAACAAAATCAACATATTATTGGAAATCTTCTGCAAAGGTTGGCGATCTACTGTTAGTATTAGAGTATTGCTGCTGTTATTAGAGTATTGCAACACAGAAACAGACGCTCTGGCCCCATGCTGACCCAGATGCCCCATTTAAGTTAGTCCCATTTGCTTCTGTTTGGCCCATCTCCCTCTTCCTTTCTTGGGGTATCGGCGGGTGAGGGGAAACCTGATAGAAGTTATAAGGATCAGATGGGGTAGACCAGACATGTCCAAAGTCCGGCCCGGGGGCCAATCGCGGCCCGAGGTCAGATTTTATACGGCCCGCAGCTACCGTCTTAAAATGTATTATTTATGGCTCGCCAGCGCTGTCTAACAGAATGAAAAAATCATACAGATTCAAAATGAAATTCCTCTTTTCACATCATGGTGGCAGCACCACTCTGTAACTCTGTCTGGCAGTGTGAACCATGGTGTGTGTGTCCCCTTGCTGCCATGGCTACTGTAAATAAAAAGAGGAAAGTTTGTACTGAGGGCAGCCGCTTCCAGGAAAGATGGAAATTGCAGTATTTTTTCACTGAAAACCGAAACAAATGTGTTTGCCTAATTTGTCAAGAGTCTGTTGCCGTATTTAAGGAATTCAATGTAAAGAGGCACTACGAAACAAAACATGCGAATGCATACGACAGGCTAACAGGAAGCGATCGTGCTGAAAAAGTAAATCAACTCCATGCTGCCTTGGCCTCACAACAACGGTTCTTCTCGAGGGCCCTTGAGTCAAATGAAAACATCACCAAAGCAAGCTACGAAGTGGCCATGTTAATCGCTAAACATGGCAAACCGTTTACAGAGGGTGAGTTTATTAAAGACTGTGTCATGCAAATGGTGGAGAGCATTTGTCCTGAGAAGAAGCAAGAATTTGCTAATGTTTGCTTGGCTCGTAACACTGTGGCACGGAGAATTGAAGACATATCATCAGAAAATGCTGAGCTTGTTCGGCTCCACATATTTGTGTGAGCAGATATTTTCAATTATGAACTTCAACAAGAACCACTTCAGGTCAAGACTCAGTGACTCCCACCTGCGTGATATTTTACGCATCTCAACCACTGCTTTCAAACCAGACCTGGCCTACATACTGAAGTCAAGATCTCAGTATCACCCTTCTCATTAATGTCAGTACCTGTTTCTTGGCCATCTGAAATGAATAAATTCTAGTTTCTGAGTATTTTGTGTCATTGCAAATAAAAAAGTTATATAACTGGATTTGTATGTAACTTTTATGGTTCAAAACGTCTGGAGAGGAGGCATTGGCCCTTGGGTATTTTCACATTATCAAATCTGGCCCTCTTTGAAAAAAGTTTGGACACCACTGGGGTAGACAGTCAGAACCTTTTCCACAGGTGGAAATGTAAAAGACTAGAGGGCACAGGTTTAAGTTGAGAAGGATACATTTCAAAGAAATTGTGTGGTGCAAATCTATTAGAGTGGTGGGTATCCGAGCTGACAGGGGTGGTGGTGGAGGCAGATACAATAATGGTGTTTCAAAGGCTTTTAGATAAGCACATGGATGTGCAGTGAATGGAGGGATATGGTCAGCTGTAGGAGGTGTTTCCGAGCCACAAAGGCGGTCGGGGCAGGAGGGGGACATCGGTTCACGGGTCGAGTCAGTCGAGGTTGAAGGAGGAGGTTCTGCAGCTTACCTGGATCCAGTGCATTGACAGCGTGGACTTTGGACTTATTGCAAAATGGCGTCAAAACATTGTGAACTTGTGCATGTATGATCTATGCAAAGAGAATTTCACTGTGCAGTGCATTTTGTGTCTATCTCAGGTTTGTAGGTTAATTGGCTTTGGTAAGATTGTAAATTGTCCCTCGAGCCTAGGATGGTGCTGGTGTATGGACCGATCTCTGGTCAGCGTGGACTCGGTCAGCCAAAGGGCCTGTTTCCGTGCTGTATCTCCAAAGTCGAAAGTAAGTAAGCGAATACTGATGCCAAGGTGGTACCTGGGGACAGGGTCTGGGTTGTGAGTTGCAACGAGTGTTTTTCTGCCCATATTTAGTGCATTTTTATGAAGTTGTCTGATAGTTACAAACACCTGGGCCCTATCATGTCCAACACATGTGGTAAGGATTCAAGACGATATATTATTTTTGTAACTCATTAAAATTTACAAGGCTTTTGAAATTTCCATGTTTGTTTTATGTTTGATACGGCGGATGGAAAAATCTACAAAAGAATTCTCCAGCGTTAATGGACAATAAAAATCTTACTGAGCTTCCACCGCCTGCAGTGACAATGATCAAGTCCATGTTTGTGTCTCTGGTAACTGTGTTATAATCCCAATTAAGATGTTAACTAGAAAAAATGGCATGAAATGAAGGTGCCTGAATAATAGTTCCCAACCATCGGGAGAGCTAAATAGTGTCAGAAAAATAAGGAGACATCCTCTTGTACCTGCTCCACCGTTCTGTCAAGTCGTTGATAATCCAATGGCTTACTGGTCTCAGAGATGCCCAAACCCTTGGCTTCTCTTACTCTTTGCCTCCAAGACCATTGACTACCAAGACCATTTGTTGATCTCAACTTAACTATGGTATTTGTGCGTCCACAACCTAGACAGGGCGTCAAAAATAATGATAAGGATGTTGCCTTGACTGGGTAGCTTGAGTTGTAAGATATTTGATCATGTGCATGGATTGGAAAGGTTCAGAGGGATATGGACCAAACTCATGCAAATGGGACCAACGTAGATAGGTATGGCTGGCATGGACAAGTTGGGCTGAAGGGCAGTTTCCATGTGTATGAAAATCACATGTAAAAAATTATATGTAAAATTATGAGAAGCACAGATAGGCCAAGGCAGCCAGGGTGGAAACGTCAAAGGGTAGAGGGAATAACGTTAAGGTGAAATGGTCAAAGTTTAAAGGAGATGTAGAAGGCAATTTCTTTACCCGTAGGTTGTTGGGCGTCTGGAACAAGTTGACAAAGTGGTGGTGGCAGCAGGTATAATGGTGCAATGGAAGAGGCTTTTAGACAGGGATAAGGACATGGATGTGCAGAGAAGGTATAGGTCACGTGCAGGCAGAGGCATTTAGTTTAATTTGGCACCATGTTCAGCACGGACATTGTGGGCCGAAGGGCCTGTTCCTGCACCGTACTGTTATTTGTCTTTGAATCTATGATTCTTTTAGTTCCAAAGGCTCACTGTTCTCTGCAAAGAAATGTTGTTACATCTCAGTCCTGGCATTAAAATACCAATTAATGTTAGTGCGCTGGACTAGTGCACCGGCCAGTGCTCCGGACAGTGCACTGGTCAGTGCACCGCACCGGACAGTACTCTGGTCAGTGCACCAGTCAGTGCACCAGTCAGTGCTCCAGTCAGTGCACCAGTCAGTGCTCTGATCAGTGCACCGGTCAGTGCTCCGGACAGTGCACCAGTCAGTGCACCAGTCAGTGCTCCGGTCAGTGCGCCAGTCAGTGCACCAGTCAGTGCTCCGATCAGTGCACCGGTCAGTGCTCCGGACAGTGCACCGGTCAGTGCTCCGGACAGTGCACCGGTCAGTGCACCGCACCGGACAGTACTCTGGTCAGTGCACCAGTCAGTGCACCAGTCAGTGCTCCGATCAGTGCACCGGTCAGTGCTCCGGACAGTGTACCGGTCAGTGCACCGCACCGGACAGTACTCTGGTCAGTGCACCAGTCAGTGCACCAGTCAGTGCTCCGGTCAGTGCACCGGTCAGTAAACCGGACAGTGCACTGGTCAGTAAACCAGACAGTGCACCAGTCAGTAAACCGGTCAGTGCGCCGGTCAGTGCACAGGTCAGTGCGCTGGACTAATGCACCGGACAATGCGCCGGTCAGTAAACTGGACAGTGCACCGGTCAGTGCACAGGCCAGTGCGCTGGACTAGTGTGCAGTAACTGCCCTTACTTCAGGAGACTGAACCAGGGGGCAGTCAAGGGTTCCATCCACGCCGACTGTCTACCCCTCTTCCATGGTTGTGTCCACGCCCCAGTGTCCCAGGAACGGGAGCACACCGTGTCCACAGCCACCTTGGACATCTTCTGGGAGCAGTGGTGACTTGACTGCATCTTAGACAGAGAGTAAGCACGTCTTAATTTGAATGTCAGTTGCATGTGCATTTTTGAATTGGGCCAATTTTCTGGAGTATTGTTTTAGTTGACTTTTAAAGCAGGTAATAAATCTGCTTCTGTTCACGAAAAGGGGAGCGGGTTACGAGGAGAAGGCAGAAGAATGGGGTTAAGAAGGAAAAATAGATCAGACACGATGCAATGGTGGTGCATCTTGTTCGGCCAAATGGTTTAACTTCTCCTTTGTCTTATGATCTTACGGCCTTGGTTCCTGGTCCCATGTTCTTTTACTCTCTAGGAGTGCTATAATGAAGTCTGCTTCCTTGCACCAAATTCATCTCCATCGTACTTGGGTTACCCTCTACGACCAAGGTCCTCCTTCACCTGCTGTAGGTCCCTTCACTATCCATTAGGCCATTGGAGACCCTGGAGGCTGCAGATGCTGGAATCTTGAGCAAAGAGCAAACTGCTGAACTCAGCGGATCATAAGTGCTGGGAGCAGGGGATTTGAGTATAGGAGCAGGGAGGTTCTGCTGCAGTTGTACAGGGCATTGGTGAGACCACACCTGGAGTATTGCGTATAATTTTGGTCTCCTAATCTTAGGAAAGACATTCTTGCCATAGAGGGAGTACAGAGAAGGTTCACCAGATTGATTCCTGGGATGGCAGGACTTTCATACGAAGAAAGACTGGATAGACTCGGCTTGTACTCGCTGGAATTAGAAGATTGAGGGGGGATCTTATAGAAACTTACAAAATTCTTATGGGGTTGGACAGGCTAGATGCAGGAAGATTGTTCCTGATGATGGGGAAGTCCAGAACAAGGGGTCACAGTTTAAGGATAAGGGGGAAGTCTTTTAGGACCGAGATGAGAACGTTTTTTTTCACACAGAGAGTGGTGAATCTGTGGAATTCTCTGCCACAGAAGGTAGTTGAGGCCAGTTCATTGGCTATATTTAAGAGGGAGTTAGATGTGGCCCTTGTGGCTAAAGGGATTAGGGGGTATGGAGAGAAGGCAGGTACGGGATACTGAGTTGGATGATCAGCCATGATCATATTGAATGGCGGTGCAGGCTCGAAGGGCCGAATGGCCTACTCTTGCACCTATTTTCTATGTTTCTATGTTTCTAATTCGGCCTTTCAGTCCATCAAGTCTACCCAGCCATTCAATCATGATTGATCTTTTCTCCCCTCTCAACCCCATTCTCCTGCCTTCTCCTCATAGCCCGTGACACCCGTACTAATCCAGAATCTATTAAACTCTGCTTTAAAATATCCATTGACTTGGCCTCCACTGCTGTCTGCGGCAATGAATTCCACAGATTCACCACCTGCGGACTAAAGAAACTGCTCCTCATCTCCTTCCCAAACGTATGTCATTTTATTCTGCGGCTCTGGCCTTGGGTATTGGACTCACCTGATTCTCCCGCTACATCTCCACGTCCACTCTACCCAGGCATTTCACTATTCATTAATTCAGGCAACATCTATGGAAGGAATGGACAGACTCTTTTGTGTTGTGACCGTTGTCCTCCAGAAGCAGCTGAGGTAAGTCAGAGAGCAAGGTTTCAATTGCAAAAAGGCAAACATGTAAATGCTCACAGCTAGTTGTCATGCTCTTAATTGTTTTATTGACAGTGACAAAAAAAGATAAAAGGATTTGCATTAGCTAAAGCATACTTCACATCCTCAGAACATCCCAGAAATTTGTACAGATCTACAGGTGTATAGTAGAGAGCTTAGCGACTGGTTGCATAATGGCCTGGTTCGGCAACTCAAATGTTCAGGAATGAAAGAAACTACAGAGAATGGTAGATGCTGCCCAGTCCATCACGGGCACTGATCTTCCCACCACTGAAGCGATCTACACGAGGTGCTGCTTCAAAAAGGCAGCCAATATCATCAGAGACCCACACCACTCTGGCCACATTCTTATCTCACTGCCCACCACTGGGAGCTTGAAAATTGTGACCACCAGGTTCAAGACCAGCTTCTTCCAAGCAACCATGAGGCTACTGAATACTGTGCAACAATAACTGCAGCAACTATGATGTGCAGGAAGGAACTGCAGATGCTGGCTTACACTGAAGAAAGACACAAAATGCTGGAGTAACTGCAGGCAGCATTTCTGGAGAAAAAGAAAAGGTGACGCTTTGGGTTGGAGGGGTTCCAATAGTAGCCACTAGAATCTGACGGATTGCAAAGCACCTGGGATGTCCTGAGGCCATGACGGTCACAAAACAAACTTTGATTCTTTCAGTCTGAAGCAGGGCTCCAGTCTGAAGAAGGGCCCCAGTCTGAAGAAGGGCCCCAGTCTGAAGAAGGGCCCCAGTCTGAAGAAGGGCCCCAGTCTGTAGAAGGGCCCCAGTCTGTAGAAGGGCCCCAGTCTGAAGCAGGGCCCCAGTCTGTAGAAAGGCCCCAGTCTGTAGAAGGGCCCCAGTCTGTAGAAGGGCCCCAGTCTGAAGCAGGGCCCCAGTCTGTAGAAGGGCCCCAGTCTGTAGAAGGGCCCCAGTCTGAAGCAGGGCCCCAGTCTGAAGAAGGGCCCCAGTCTGAAGAAGGGTCCCAGTCTGAAGAAGGGCCCCAGTCTGAAGAAGGGCCCCAATCTGAAGAAGGACCCCAACCTGAAACATCACCTATTATTTGTCTCCATAGATGTTGCCTGACCCATTGAGTTACTCCAGCATTTTGTGTCTAGCTACAGCAACTAAGATCTTCTATGGATTGTGTCTTTGGTTCCACCACAGACTTTGGTTTTGGCCATTTGTGGTTACCAAGCATCATGGTCATTAAGTATTTTTGATCACATATTATCTGTATGCTGTTGTGATAATGTGCTTGTTAAGCTGCAATTAGTGGGAATTTCCTTGTTCCGTTATCAGTACTTATGACAATTAAATTTCTCTTGACCCTTGACTCTCGAAAAGCATGAACAATGAAACACAGATGTTGTTGCTTTGCAGGTGAACCCATTCAGGCCCAGCTAGATGCAGCGGGAGGCTCATGACAAGTTATATCATATCATATATATACAGCCGGAAACAGGCCTTTTCGGCCCACCATGTCCGTGCCGCCCAGCGATCCCCGTACATTAACGTTGCTGGTTCATTGTTGACTCCGGCAGCATTGATGGAGCGATGAGCATCAGATGGATCACGAAGGCTCCCAGCTCTTTCTTTGAATAGTGGCATGGGGGCATGAAGATCAATCAAAGGATGGCACTCCTTACAATGCCAGATGAGTTCAATACTGTCTCATCCCAAACACAACCCATCCGTTTGCCACTTGGTGCCTGGAATCAGATAAACAACAGCCTAGCCATCAAACAACTCCCCAATAGACAGCACACACTTTAAATTTGGCATCATGGCTGGCACGAATACAATGGGCTGAATGGCCTGTTCCTGAGCTGTATTATTCTGCGCTCTATGTTCAGATCTCTGTAGGGGTGGTGCAGCGGTAGAGTTGCTGCCTTACAGCGCCAGAAACCTGGGTTCAATCCTGACTACAGTTGCTTGTCTGTACGTTTGTACATTCTCCCCATGACCTCATGGGTTTTCTCCGGGTGCTCCGGTTTCCACCCACACACCAAAGATGTACAGGTTGTAGGTTAATTGGCTTTGATAAAAATTGTAAATTGTGCCTATTGTGTGTAGGATAGTGTTAATATGCTGGGATCACTGGTCAGCGCAGGCTCGGTGGGCCGAAGGGCCTGTTTTCGCACTCTATCTCTAAATTAAACTAAACAACATTTACCCAAGGTTTTAAATCTCTGCAGCTCCAAATGATTGGGAGATTAAATAAAAACCTACTCTCCGCCCACTAAACCTAGAGGGTCACGTATGATGGTTCTTTGTTAGATTAGGATTTTCTTTTCTTTTGCTCTTGTCCACTTTATATAATTTTCTGAAACTAAACAGGAAATCCTGAAAGCACTCAGCAGACCAGGCAACATCTGCAGAGAGAGAAACCTTAGTCATTGTCTCGACGGCAGTTAACATATTTACAGTTAGTTGTCTAGGCAGGAGGTCAGCTTGACTAATATGGACCATGGAGGCTTCTTGAGATTCGCCAAAAACAAAGTAAACCATAAAAATGCAGATGCTGGAAACCTGAAATAAAATCAGATGCTGCTGGAAATTCTAAGCAGGTCAGACAGCATCTGTGGAGAAAGAAACAAGTAACAGTTCAGACCAAAGACCATCTAAAGAAAGATCTTCAACCTGATATGTCAACTCTGTTTCCATCTCCAAAGATGCTGCCTGACCTGTGAATGTTTTCAGATTTTTAAAAAAAAATTACAAGAAATTATAAAGTGGACAAGAACCTAAACTAACTTAAAGAACCCTCATTCATGACCCTCTGTAGGTTGGAGTACGCAGAGAGAGAGAGATCTAAAACATTTGGGTAAGTGAGTTCAGTGAGTTCAGGGTTCAGTGAGTTCAGGGTTCAGTGAGTTAAAGGTACAGTGCTTTTTAGTAAAGGTACAGTTTAAAGGATTAAGAGGGATTTGATTTAATTTGGGGGTAAGACATGTCAGGTGAGATCGGCCCCGTGGAATGCTCATCCTGCAACATGTGGGAGATCAGGGATATTGTCGGTGTCCCTGATGACTACGTGTGCAGGAAGTGTGTCCAGCTGCAGCTCCTGGCAAACCGCATTGAACGGTTGGAGCTGCGGTTGGACTCATTCTGGAGCATCCACGATGCTGAGAAGGTCGTGAATAGCACGTATAGTGAGTTGGCCACACCACAGGTAAAAGATAAGCGGACAGAAAGGAAACGGGTGGCCACTAGCCAGCGTAGCAGTAGGCAGGTTGTGCAGGAGTCCCCTGTGGTCATCTCCCTCCTAAACAGATATGCCATTTTGGATACTGTTGGGGGAGATGGCTCATCAGGGGAAGGCAGCAGCAGCCAAGTTCATGGCACCGTGGGTGGCTCTGCGGCAAAAGAGGGGAGGAAAAGAGTGGAAGGGCTATAGTAATAGGGGATTCAATTGTAAGGGGAATAGATAGGCGTTTCTGCGGCCGCAAACGAGACTCCAGGATGGTATGTTGCCTCCCTGGTGCAAGGGTCAGGGATATCTCTGAGCGGCTGCAGGACATTCTGGAGGGGGAGGGTGAGCAGCCAGTTGTCGTGGTGCACGTTGGCACCAACGATTTAGGTAAAAAACGGGATGAGGTCCTACAACGTGAATTTAGAGAGCTAGGAGATAAACTTAAAAGTAGGACCTCAAAGGTAATAATCTCTGGATTACTACCAGTGCCACGTGCTAGTCAGAGTAGGAATAGGAGGATATTTCAGATTAATACGTGGCTTGAAAAATGGTGCAAGGGGGAGGGATTCAAATTTTTAGGACATTGGAACCAGTTCTGGGAGAGGTGGGACCAGTACAAACAGGACGGTCTGCACCTGAGCTGGAATGGAACCAATGTCCTAGGGGGAGTGTTTGCTAGTGCTGTCGGGGAGGATTTAAACTAATGTGGCAGGGGGATGGGAGCAGGAGCAGAGAGACAGAGGGGTGTAAAATGAGGGTAGAAGCAACAGGTAGCAAGGTGAAAAGTAAAAGTGGTAGGCAGACAAATACAGGGCAAAACATTCAGCTCAACATCCAGGGCTATTCTATATTCAGGCGGGATAGACAGAAAGGAAAAGGAGGTGGGGTAGCGTTACTGGTTAGAGAGGAGATTAAAGCAGTGGAAAGGAAGGATATTAGCTTGGAGGAAGTGGAATCGATATGGGTAGAGCTGCGAAACACTAAGGGGCAGAAAACGCTAGTGGGAGTTGTGTACAGGCCACCTAACAGCAGTAGTGAGGTTGGGGATGGCATCAAGCAGGAAATTAGAAATGCGTGCACTAAAGGTGCAGCAGTTATAATGGGTGACTTCAATCTACATATAGATTGGGTGAACCAAACTGGCAGGGGTGCTGAGGAAGAGGATTTCTTGGAATGTTTGAGAGATGGTTTTCTAAACCAACATGTCGAGGAACCAACGAGAGAACAGGCCATTCTAGACGGGGTATTGAGTAATGAGGAAGGGTTAGTTAGCAGTCTTGTTGTGCGAGGCCCCTTGGGCAAGAGTGATCATAATATGGTAGAGTTCTTCATTAGGATGGAGAGTGACAAAGTCGATACAGAAACAAGTGTTCTGAACTTAAAGAAAGGTAACTTTGAGGGTATGAGGCGTGAATTGTCCAAGATAGACTGGCGATTGATGCTGAAAGGGTTGACGGTGGACATGCAATGGAAGGCATTTAAAGGTCGCATGGATGAACTACAACAAGGGCTTAATTAGGAAAGGGAAAATAGACTATGAGGGAAAACTGGCAAGGAACATAAAAACAGACTGCAAAAGCTTTTATAGATATGTCAAGAGAAAAAGATTAGTTAAGGCAAATGTAGGTCCCTTGCAGTCGGAAACAGGTGAATTGATCATAGGGAACAAGGAGATGGCAGACCAATTGAACAAATACTTTGGTTCTGTCTTCACTAAGGAAGACATAAACCGTCTGCCGGAAATAGCGGGGGACCGGGGGTCTAATGAGATGGAGGAACTGAGGGAAATCCAGGTTAGTCGGGAAGTGGTGTTAGGTAAATTAAATGGATTAAAGGCAGATAAATCCCCAGGGCCAGATAGGCTGCATCCCAGAGTGCTTAAGGAAGTAGCCTCAGAAATAGTGGATGCATTAGTGATAATTTTTCAAAACTCTTTAGATTCTGGAGTAGTTCCTGAGGACTGGAGGGTAGCTAATGTAACCCCACTTTTTAAAAAGGGAGGGAGAGAGAAAACGGGGAATTATAGACCAGTTAGCCTAACATCGGTAGTGGGGAAAATGCTAGAGTCAGTTATTAAAGATGTGATAGCATCACATTTGGAAAGTGGTGAAATCATCGGACAAAGTCAGCATGGATTTACCAAAGGCAAATCATGTCTGACGAATCTTATAGAATTTTTCGAGGATGTAACTAGTAGAGTGGATAAGGGAGAACCAGTCGATGGGTTATATCTTGTCTTTCAGAAGGCCTTCGACAAGGTCCCACATAGGAGATTGGTGTACAAACTTAAAGCACACGGTATTGAGGGTTCAGTGTTGAGGTGGATAGAAAATTGGTTGGCGGACAGGAAGCAAAGAGTAGGAATAAACGGGTCCTTTTCGGAATGGCAGGCAGTGACTAGTGGGGTACCGCAAGGCTCAGTGCTGGGACCCCAGTTATTTACAGTGTATATTAATGATTTGGACGAGGGAATTGAATGCAACATCTTTAAGTTTGCGGATGACATGAAGCTGGGTGGCAGTGTTAGCTGCGAGGAGGATGCTAGGAGGCTGCAGAGTGACTTGGATAGATTAGGCGAGTGGGCAAATGCATGGCAGATGCAATATAATGTGGATAAATGTGAGGTTATCCACTTTGGCGGCAAGAACAGGAAAGCAAAGTATTACCTGAATGGTGACCGATTGGGAGAAGGGGAGATGCAACGTGACCTGGGTGTCATGGTGCACCAGTCATTGAAAGCAAGCATGCAGGTGCAGCAGGCAGTGAAGAAAGCGAATGGTATGTTGGCATTCATAGCAAGAGGATTTGAGTTTAGGAGCAGGGAGGTTCTGCTACAGTTGTACAGGGCCTTGGTGAGACCGCACCTGGGGTATTGTGTGCAGTTTTGGTCTCCTAACCTGAGGAAAGACGTTCTTGCCTTAGAGGGAGTACAGAGAAGGTTCACCAGATTGATCCCTGGGATGGCGGTACTTTCATATGAGGAAAGACTGGATAGACTGGGCTTGTACTCGCTGGAATTTAGAAGACTGAATTTAGAAGATCTTATTGAAACATATAAAATTCTTAAGGGGTTGGAGATGCTAGATGCGGGAAGATTGTTCCCGATGTTGGGGGAGTCCAGAACCAGGGGTCACGGCTTAAGGATAAGGGGGAAGTCTTTTAGGACCGAGATGAGAAAACATTTCTTCACACAGAGAGTGGTGAGTCTGTGGAATTCTCTGCCACAGAAGGTAGTTGAGGCCAGTTCATTGGCTATATTTAAGAGGGAGTTAGATGTGGCCCTTTTTGCTAAAGGGATCAGGGGGTATGGAGAGAAGGCAGGTACAGGCTACTGAGCTGGATGATCAGCCATGATCATATTGAATGGTGGTGCGGGCTCGAAGGGCCGAATGGCCTACTCCTGCACCTATTTTCTATGTTTCCATGTTTCTATGTGATCCGAACATAGAACAGCGGAGCACAGGAACAGGCCTTTCGGCCCACGATGTCTGTGCCGGCCATAATGCCAATCTAAATTGTTTATATTTTGGCAGGTGGCCTCTATTCCTCCATTGCCCACCTGTTCATATGGGGGGGAAGACATTTTTACGCAGAGATTGGTGATGATCTGGAATTACTGGGGTGGTGGAAGCAGACTCGATCTAGGCTTTTCAAATGGAAAGTGGATGGGAACTGAAAGAATCGATCGGCAAGGTTCTGGGGAGGAAGCTGTGAAAAGGCCTCTCTGCTGGGAGCTGAGAGGGACATAAAGTCACTGAGCAGTAGGTACTGCCTCACAGCGCCAGAGACCCGGGTTCCATCCTGACTACGGGCGCTGTCTATACGGAGTTTGCACGTTCTCCCCCTGACCTGCGTGGGTTTTTTCCAAGATCTTAGTTTTCCTCCAAGACTCCAAATATGTACAGATTTGTAGGTTAGTTGGCTTGGTATAATTGTAAAACAATTGTCCCTAGTGTATGTGTGTAGGATAGTGTTAGTGTGCAGGGATCGGTGGGCCGACACCCTGTTTCCTCGCTGTATCTCTAAGCTAAACTAAATTAAGCTAAACAGTCCAGTGTAGAACTGACCCTTCGGCCCACAACATGATGCTAAGTTAAACTAATCCCCTGCCTTCACATGATCCATATCCCTCCATTCCCTACATGTGTCAATCTGAAAGCCTCTGAAGTGGCCTTGCCCTATCTGCTTCCACCACCACCCTGGTAGGGCGTTCCACACCCACCACTCTCTTTATAAAAAGCCTGCCCCTCACATCTCCTTTAAACTTTACCTTTCCCACCCTGGTTCTGACTGTCTACCATATTTATGCCTTTATCGACATCCACGCATGGTGCATGGAGCATGGTGCATGGAGCATGGTGCATGGGGCATGGTGCATGGTGCATGGTGCATGGGGCATGGTGCATGGAGCATGGAGCATGGAGCATGGAGCACGGAGCACGGAGCATGGTGCATGGGCATGGTGCACGGGGCATGGTGCATGGTGCGTGGTGCACGGGGCATGGTGCATGGTGCATGGTGCATGGTGCATGGTGCCTGGTGCATGGTGCATGGTGAATGGTGCGTGGTGCGTGGTGCATGTGGCATGGTGCATGGTGCATGGTGCATGGGCATGGTGCATGGAGCATGGTGCATGGTGCATGGTGCGTGGTGCGTGGTGCATGGTGCATGGTGCATGGTGCATGGGGCATGGTGCATGGGGCATGGGGCATGGGGCATGGGGCATGGGCATGGTGCATGGTGCATGGTGCATGGGGCATGGGGCATGGGGCATGGGGCATGGGGCATGGGGCATGGGGCATGGGGCATGGGGCATGGGGCATGGGGCATGGGGCATGGGGCATGGTGCATGGTGCATGGGGCATGGGGCATGGGGCATGATGCATGTTGGAGAAAGAGGACAGAACATAAACCATTTGGCTCAGAGCCACATTGGCTCATGGTTGCTTATGTCACCCAGTCACATCTTCCAAACTCGGAAACAAACAAGCATCTTGCTGGTCAGCTTTGATAGATTGAGATAGAAAGATACAGTATGGAAACAGGCCCTTCGGCCCACCGGGTCCGTGCCAATCATTGACCACCCATTCACACGAAACGTGAATTAATTCATCAGGATTAATTAAATAATCCCATGAATCACATCTTATTCTCCCCACATTCTCATCAGATTCTACCACACACGTAACACACTGGGGGCAATTTGTAGAGACCAGAAAACCACACGGTCACAGGCAGACCATGCAAACTCCACACAGAAAATAGCGCGAGGACAGGATCGAACCCTGGTCTCTGGTTCTGTGAAGCAGTGGCTCTCCCAGCTGTGGCACTGTGCCGGTAGTGACTCTCCCAGCTGTGGCACTGTGCCAGTAGTGGTTCTCCCAGCTGTGGCACTGTGCCAGTAGTGGCTCTCCCAGCTGTGGCACTGTGCCAGTAGTGGCTCTCCCAGCTGTGGCACTGTGCCAGTAGTGGCTCTCCCAGCTGTGGCACTGTGCCAGTAGTGGCTCTCCCAGCTGTGGCACTGTGCCAGTAGTGGCTCTCCCAGCTGTGGCACTGTGCCAGTAGTGGCTCTCCAGCTGTGGCACTGTGCCGGCCACAGTGTAAATCAGCTATAGGGAGGGACTTCCATGATCTAGACCCAGTGAGTTTGAGGAAATGGCGTTATGTTTCCAGGTCAGGATGGTGTGTGACTTGCAGGGATCCTACAGGCAATGGTTCTCTCGTCTGCCTCTTGCCTTTGTCCTTCATGCTGGTAGATCTCACGGCTTTGTGACGAGCTTTTGGAGTAGTCTGGGTGAGCAAACACTGTGAACCAGGGATGGTGGGAGTGGTGGTTGGAGCGTTGCTTAGCCTTGGATGGTGTCAAGCTTCTTGAGGGTTAAACGCAAAGTGCTGGAGTAACTCGGAGGGTCAGGCAGCATCTCAGGAGGACATGGATAGGTGACGTTTCACAGAGTGCTGGAGTAACTCAGCGGGTCAGGCAGCATCTCAGGAGGACATGGATAGGTGACGTTTTGGGTCACGTCCCTTCTTGGTACTCCCAAGGGTTGTTGGGTGGGGAGGAGAGTATTGTATCACAGTCCTGCCTTGTGCTCGGTAGGCAAGGGATTGAATTAGAGATATAAAGCTGTCAACCAATGAACAATTTGCAGGGATTGCGGGTTTGGGAAGCTAGACAAGTGAATGTCAGAAGCATGTTTGGCATTGGTCACTAATTTAGGGCCACTTCACATAAGCGCATATAAAAACAAGATGGAAGCTATTTGAAACTGGGAGGTTGCTGAAGTTTCTTCTTGGTGTTGAGCTTGTAGATGGTCTGGTAGCCATCATCCCAGGCATAGAGTTGCCGCTCCCGCGGGTTGTAGTGGATCATGGAGTGCTTGCCGTAACGCTTGGGAAAGTAGAGGGTGGGGAGGTCGGCACTGGTCACCATATCGGCAACGTCGTAAAGGCACTGGATGTGGGACCGACCGCCTTGGTGGGTGTTGTAGACCACGTAGAGGGTCCCGCAGAACATGAAGGCTGCCTCGGCCCCCTTGCTGGAACAGGAGGTGTCCCAGGTGTGCTCCACTGCCAGGTTGCTCAGGTCCACCTTGGTGAGCATGATGGTGCCATCACCGTTGTTCTCCGGCTCGGCGTGGATGGCCCAGAGGCCGAGCTCGTCCAGCGCCAGGTCGATGAAGGTGTGGGGCGTGAGCTGGTACGCAGGGATCTGCCCGGCCCCCTGCAGGAGCATGCGGTCAATCGCAGTCCCATTCCGCAGGTCGTACTTGATGATCTGGTTGGGCGTGCCGTTAGAGTGGAAGTAGAGGAAGCCATTGTGGACCACGTGCCCTGTCCCTTGCCAAGCCAGTGGCAGCATAACCTTCTTGGGTGCCTGCCTCCCCGTGCTCTCCATGAAGGCCTTGATGCCGGCAAACTCCATGAACGAGTCGCCACTCGTCCCACTGAAGAAATAGATCTTGTGGAAGTCCCGCACTGGGTCCTTTATCCAGGAGCCCTGGGTCTCGCCCGCCTTCTTCACGATCTTCAGAGACCTGAAGCTGGTGAGCATGCTGTCACAATCTGCAGGGAGCGTGGGCAGAGGGGATAACAGAAAACACTATAACTTTTCTTGATAATAAGATTAGAGGGGGGACCTCATTGAAACTTACCATTCAGTGAAAGGCCTGGATAGAGTGGATGTGGAGAGGATGTTTCCACTAGTGGGAGAGTCTAGAGGCCATAGTCTCAGAATAAAAGGACGTACCTTTAGAAAGATGAGGAGGAACTTCTTTAGTCAGAGGGTGGTGAACCTGTGGAATTATATCATATATCATATATATACAGCCGGAAACAGACCTTTTCGGCCCACCAAGTCCGTGCCGCCCAGCGATCCCCATACATTAACACTATCCTACACCCACTAGGGACAATTTTTACATTTACCCAGCCAATTAACCTACATACCTGTACGTCTTTGGAGTGTGGGAGGAAACCGAAGATCTCGGAGAAAACCCACGCAGGTCACGGGGAGAACGTACAAACTCCTTACAGTACAGCACCCGTAGTCAGGATCGAACCTGAGTCTCCGGCGCTGCATTCGCTGTAAAACAGCAACTCTACCGCTGCGCTACCATGCCGCCCTGAAGGCTGTGGAAGCCAAGTCAGTGGATATTTGGCGATCTTTTCACTCAGAGAATAGTCTGAACAGGAACAATCTGCCAAAGGAAGCTATAAAAGTGGATATAATTACGACTTTCAGACTTTGTAGAGATTCATGGACAGGAAAGGGTTAATGCAGACCAATGGGACTGGTCAATAGGTCAACGTGGTCAACATGGACACGGTGGGCCGAAGGGCCTTATTCCAGCTGTGAAGCTCTATGATTCTAAATGGTGCAAGGTTTTAAAACCAGCATAACAGCTGGATTGATGCCCCATGGGTAAAGTCTTTTCGTGTTTCGTTTGACCTCACAGCACATTGGGTTAGTGGGCGAACCAGTTCCAGGAACTGCAATTTAATCCAGCTGTTAGCACAAGCTGGGGCCGTTCTGAGTGCTCCACCACTGTTGGGAATTGAAAGTGGATTAACAGAAGGATTAATATTTGCCTGCATAACTGTACGAGTTGAAACTCCCAGCTGTGTACAAATCCAAAGATGAAACATGTCCAACTTGCTTTCCAAGCAGAACACAAAATGTAGGAGGTTCTCAATGAGTCAGGCAGTGCCTGGGGAGGGAAATGGACAGATGATCTTTCGGGTGTGAACTTTCTTCTGATTGATGGAGAAGGGGGGAGAAAATTGGTAAAAAATGACACAAAGTGCTGGAGTAACACAGCGGAATAGCCTGATCTCTGGATCTCTGGGGAACAGGCATGTGGTAGGTTGATAAAGGGGGTTTTGATTGTCAGATGGGTGAAGTTAGTGACAAAGCCTGGGAGTGAAAAGGAGACAAAAGAGTATCAGACAAGGAAGTGAAATGTGAAGCCAGAAGAGGGAATGGGTGGAAGGGGACAGGTGGAGGTGAAAGAGGGGAGTGAAAAGGGAAATAGAAACATAGAAACATGGAAAATAGGTGCAGGAGTAGGCCATTCGGCCCTTCGAGTCTGCACCGCCATTCAATATTATCATGGCTGATCATCCAACTCAGTATCCTGTACCTGCCTTCTCTCCATACCCCCTGATCCCTTTAGCCACAAAGGCCACATCTAACTCCCTCTTAAATATAGCCAATGAACTGGCCTCAACTACCTTCTGTGGCAGAGAATTCCACAGATTCACCACTCTGTGTGAAAAAAAATGTTCTCATCTCGGTCCTAAAAGACTTCCCCCTTATCCTTAAACTGTGACCCCTTGTTCTGGAAAATGGGAGACTTGGAGATGTGAGATGAGCTTACAAAGGAGGGGAAAGGAGTAGGAGTGGTAGGAGATGGTGGAAAGATGAGACATGATAATGATTGAGCCATCCACAGTGTACAGATACACAATAAAGGGAACAACATTTAGTGCAAGGTAAATCCAGTAAAGTCCGATTAAAGATAGTCCAGGGATCACCAGTGAGGTAAATGGTGCCTCAGGGCCACTTTCTAGTTGTTGTAGGATGGTTCAGATGCCTGATATCCGCTGGGCAGAAACTGTCCCTAAATCTGGAGGTGTGCACTTCCACACTTCTGTACCTCTTGCCTGATGGAAGAGGGGAGATGAGGGAGTGACTGGGGTGAGACTGGTCCTTGATTGTGCTGCTGGCCTTGCCGAGGCAGCGTGAGGTGTAGATGGGATGAGACTGGTCCTTGATTGTGCTGCTGGCCTTGCCGAGGCAGCGTGAGGTGTAGATGGGATGAGACTGGTCCTTGATTGTGCTGCTGGCCTTGCCGAGGCAGCGTGAGGTGTAGATGGGATGAGACTGGTCCTTGATTGTGCTGCTGGCCTTGCCGAGGCAGCGTGAGGTGTAGATGGGATGAGACTGGTCCTTGATTATGCTGCTGGCCTTGTCAATGCTACTTAAGACAGACCGAGGTAAGGAGATGCTGGAGGAGGGATATCAACCCTGTCAAGGTTTGTAGATGGATGGATCCCCATTGGTACAGGTAGGGGATGGAGGGAGGGGGAAAGATTTGTCACTGGTCCAAACGGTTGCTTCACTGTGACAAGAAAACAATCCTGATCAGACTAATTAAGACTAAGTTGTAATTGTCATGTTTACCAAGCTACAGTTAAAAGCTTTGCTTTGCATGCTATTTAATCAGATCAGATAACACTACACATAAATATATATTCACAAAATGCTGGAGTAACTCAGCGGGTCAGGCAGCATCTCAGGAGAGAAGGAATGGGCGACGTTTCGGGTCGAGACCCTTCTGAAGGACAGATCATCTGATGGGAAGGAAACATTTACCAAATCCCAACATATTTCCTCATCTGCAATGTCTCCGTCCAGATCAAATGCCAATGGATGGCCCGGTGGCGCACGGTGGCACAGCGCGGTGGCACAGCGTGGTGGCGCAGCGCGGTGGCGCAGCGCGGTGGCGCACGGTGGTGCACGGTGGCACAGCGCGGTGGCGCAGCGCGGTGGCGCACGGTGGCGCACGGTGGCACAGCGCGGTGGCACAGCGCGGTGGCACAGCGCGGTGGCGCAGCGCGGTGGCGCACGGTGGCACAGCGCGGTGGCACAGCGCGGTGGCGCACGGTGGCGCACGGTGGCACAGCGCGGTGGCACAGCGCGGTGGCACAGCGCGGTGGCGCAGCGCGGTGGCGCACGGTGGCACAGCGCGGTGGCACAGCGCGGTGGCGCACGGTGGCACAGCGCGGTGGCACAGCGCGGTGGCACAGCGCGGTGGCACAGCGGTAGAGCTGCTGCCTTACAGATCCAGCGCTGTATCCTGATTATGGATGTTGTCTGTACAGTGTTTGTACGTTCTCCCCATAACCTGCATGGGATTTCTCCGAGATCTTCGGCTTCCTCCCACACTCCAAGACGTACAGGTTTTTTAGGTTAATTGTCTTGGTATGAATATAAAATTGTCCCCAGTGTGTGGGGTAGTGTTAGTATGTGGGGATCACTGGTCAGTGTGGACTCGGTGGGCTTGTTTCTGCGCTGTATCTCTAAACTAAACTAAACTAAACTAAACTTAATCAAATGACTCTCAACATTGGCACTAGACAAGTTCCCAGACCACTGGTGCTTTGTTAGGTTGCAACACACGATTACAGCCAAGGGAAACTGGATCATGCAACTAGTGTGAACGGGCGATCAATGATCGGCGTGGACTCGGTCTGTTTCCATGCTCCATCTCAAAACTAAACAGTGTTAAGACAGCAACAAAACAGGAAGAAACCCCAGCAACATCTTCTGTGGAAACCAAGGACCAGGGACAGATGCTTTGACACTCTCTCAACTCGTTGTCAGATAGTGGACAGTTTCCTTGAGGGAAAGTTATCTCGATGGGGGAAATGGAGGAGCACATCTCACCTGAAGTCATGCGGAACTTAGCTCTCCTCTTCTCTTCCTGTTGGATTTGCGCCTCAGCCAGCTTGCCATCGATCTCCACACACGGTGGTGTAGGCTGCTGAGACTCCAGGTAGTCGATGTCCTTCTCCATCCTCTCGATCCTGAATCCCATAACTTCCATCTCATTCTTGAACTCGGTTTTGTAAATGCTTAATCCTTCCAAGCGGAACATGATTTCTTTCCGGAAGTCTCTGAACTCCCTGACATACTTGTTCATGTCTTGGTTGCATTTCTCCAGCCTGTCCTGTGGATTAAAGAGAATTCATGAGGCAATGCCTTTAGTTGTGACTAGCCATGTGAAACATCAAATGATCCTACAAGCTTACAAGGGGTGTGATGCTGAAGCTCTGTTAGGTGCAGGTCAGGCTGCATTTGGAGTATTCTGAGCAATCCTGGGCGCCATATTTGAGGAAGGTTGTGCTGGCGCTGGGTCCAGAGGACATTTACTAGAATGGTCCCAGGAATAAGTGGGTTAACATATGATGAGCGTTTGTCAGCACTGGGCCTGTACTCGCTGGAGGTTAGAAGGATGAGGGGGGGAACTCATTGAAACTTAACAAATAGTGAAAGGCCTGGATAGAGTGGATGTGGAGAGGATGTTTCCACTAGAGGGAGAGTCTGAGACCAGAGGTCATATCCTCCGAATTAAAGGACGTTCCTTTAGGAAGGTGATGAGGAGGAATTTCTTTAGTCAGAGGGTGGTGAATCTGTGGAAGTCATTGCCCCAGACGGCTGTGGAGGACGTAAATGCATAATTTTAAGGCAGAGATACGTAGATTCTTGATTAGTGCGGGTGTCAGTGGTTACAGGGCGAAGGCAGGAGAATGGGGTTGAGGGGAAAGATAGACCAGCCATGATTGAATGGCAGAGGAGGTCTGATGGGCTGAATGGCCTACTTCTGTTCCTATCACTTATGGACATGAACTTATTCTGCACAACAGTTGTATTGTCATCAGAGATAGCCCGAAGCGACTTCACCCAAAATATGGAGAGTAGCTATGTTGGTCATTGAGTCACATGGCAAGGGAACAGACGCTTCCAACCACCGTGAACATGCCGATCAACTTGGAACACTGGGCTCATCCCAATTGCCTGCATTTGGCCTTATCCTCTGAACACTTGTCTAAATATCTGTCCAAATGTCTTGTCAAAGTTGTAATTGTGTCCACTTTTATAGCTTCCTTGGGCTGCTCATTCCAGATACGGACTACTCTCTGTTTGAAAAGGTTGCCCCTGATGACCCTCAATTACAGGAAGGATGTGGGGGCTTTGGTTGACAACTCTTCCTGGATTAGAGGGTATGAGCTATAAGGAGAGGTGGGACAAACCTGTATTGTTTTTTCTGGTGTCGATGGCTCAGGGGAGACTTGAATGAAGTATATAAACTAATGAGAAGCAGAGACAGGGTAGATCTTTCTCTCAGGGTGGAAAGTGAAAGACTATGGGGCATAGGTTTAACATGAGAGGGTCAAGGTTTAACATGGAGTGGTGGGTGATTGGAACATGCTGCCGGGGATAGTGGTGGAAGCAGACACAATAGTATTGTCCTCATTGGTGACCCTCTGACTATCCTTGATCGGACTTTGCTGGCTTTACCTTGCACTGAACGTTATTCCCTTATCATGTATCTGTACACTGTAAATGGTTCGGTGGTAATCATGTGTTGTCTCTCCGTAGACTGGCTAGCAGGCAACAAAAAGCTTTTCAATGTACCTCGGTACACGTGACAATAAACTAGATGGAACTGATCTTTGGTCTTTGCAGATAAGGAAGGATATTTGGCCATTCCCTCCATAGATGCAGCCTGACCCACCGAGTCCCTCCAGCACTTTGTGTTTGGTTCCTGATTTCAGATCTGCAGTTTCTTGTGACTATCTTTGGATTCACTTTGGATAAAAGGCGCATGGATGTGCAGGGATATGGATGATGTGCAGGCAGAGGAGATTAGTTTTAGTTGATATCACATCTGGTGCGGACATTGTGGGCCGATTAACCTGTCCCTGTGCTGCACTGTTCTATGTACACATCACATTCCATAATCATCTTTAACTTCTTGATCTTCTGCAGTCATGGTAAGTGCTGAGTGCGAGCAACTGGTTTGCACAGCAGTATGTTTGTGTAGTGGTCAAATTACTCCAAGGATAGTTTGCACTCTGGTCTGTTTAAGCAGGGTCCAGACCCCACCAGAGCAACATGGGGAATTCAATTTTGAGCTTTTAAATGAATCTGGAATTTCAATAATAACATTGCGGTCTCAGTAACTGTGTCCATGAAACTGTTGGATTGCAGTAAAAACTCATCTGGTTCACTAATGTTCTTCAGGGAAGGAAGTAAGGCGAGACTGTAAACATTGCCACTGCCAGCGACGATCACATGCTGGGAACAAATGGGAATGAAGGAAAGTAACCCTTTCTCGGTTAGAAACTTGATCAAAACAACTGCCAGGTGCGAAGAAATGAATCATTGATTCACCAGTGAAAAACAAAGTGCAGGAAGAACTCAACGGGGCAGGCAGCATCTGTGGGTGGGGTGGGCATTTCGGGTCGGGACCCTTTTTGAGTCTTCCGTCGACCCAATACTTCACCTGTCTGTTTCTCTCCACAGAAGCTGCCTGATCCATTGAGTTTCTCCAGCAGTTTGTGTTTTGCTCAAGTTTACAACAAACTTTCTTTAGTTCCTGACCTGAAACATCGTCTGCCTATTCCCTCCACAGATGCTGCCTGGCCAACTGAGGAATTGGAAGTACTCCCTTGAGTTTTAAAGAATGAGAGGTGATCTCATTGAAAGCTATATAATTCTCACAGAGCTGGACAGGAGAGATGTGGGGCTGATGTTTTGTCCCTCTGGTTGGGGTGTCCACACCAATAATCACAATCACAAATTCAGAAACCAAGCCATTCAGGAAAAGGATAAGAAGTATTCTTTTCATCCAGTGAAACTTTGAAATTCTCTTTCTCGGAAACCTGTGGAGGCTCAGCCACGAGAAAATCAAAGACAGAGACCAACAAATTTATGGATATTAAGGGCAAGGGGGATAAATTCACTGAAAATACTAGTCAGAATCCTACAAAATGATGGAGCAGGTGAGCCGTCTCTATGTTTCATCTTCTTACATTGTCAGGTGCTTGTAAAAGATGCCATAATACTACTTTGAAGACAAGTTGTGGCCATTAACCCTGATGTTTATATCAACACTTATTCCTCAACTAATGTTATCCGGTTGTTGTCACACAGCTCTTTATGGGATCCTACTCTGCCCAGATTGGCTGCAGCATTCACCTTTGGGTTGAGAATAAAATGCTTTCCTTGTGTGTTGATGAATAAATGAATAAAGAGTGTCTCTGCCAAGATTGGCATTTGTTGCCCAATGCTTGATGTCAACTGTGAATGGTCAGTGGTACAGTTAATCGTAAACCAGTATTGATGGAGAACTTTGGGGAACATGATCAAGGGTGGCATAGTGGTAGAGTTGCTGCTCACAGCACTTACAGTGCCTGAGACCCGGGTTCGATCCCGACTACGTGCTGTCTGTACGGAGTTTGTACGTTCTCCCCGTGACCACGTGGGCTTTCTACGAGATCTTCGGTTTCCTCCCACACTCCAAAGACGTACAGGTTTGTAGGTTAATTGGCTTGGATTTATATTCTTGGTAATAAATGTAAATTGTCCTCGGTGAGTGTAGAATAGTGTTAATGTGCAGGGATTGCTGGTTGGCACAGTATCGGTGGGCCGAAGGGCCTGTTTCCGTGCTGTATCTCTAAACTGAACTAAACTAAACCTGATTCTTCCAAGCATTGGCTATTCAGTTTAGTTTAGTTTAGTTTGGTTTAGTTTAGAGATACAGCATGGGTTTGTGGACTGGTGCCAGCGGAACTGCCTCCGGAACTACGCAGGGAAAACCAGGGAGATGGTGGTAGATTTCCACAGGCGCAGCCAGGTCCCCCCGACACCAGTGAACATCCAGGGAATGGACATCGAGAGGATGGATTCTAATAAGTACCTGGGTGTCTACCTCAACAATAAACTGGACTGGACTGAAAACACCGATGCGCTATACAGAAAGGGCCAGAGCAGACTTTATCTGCTGAGGAGACTCAGGTCCTTTGGAGTGCAGCGGGCACTCCTAAGGACCTTCTACGACACTGTGGTTGCATCGGCCATCTTCTATGGAGTGGTCTGCTGGAGCAGCAGCATCTCAGCGGCAGAAGGGAAGAGACTCGACAAGTTGGTCAGGAAGGCCAGCTGTGTCCTGGATTGCCCCTTGACTCAGTGCAGGTGGTGGGAGAGAGGAGGATGATGGCAAAACTAACATCGCTGCTAGACAACGACTCCCACCCCATGCAGGACAATGTCACTGCACTGAGTAGCTCCTTCAGTGCCAGACTCCTTCACCCCAAGTGCGTGAAGGAGAGATATAGGAGGTCCTTCCTTCCCGCTGCTGTGAGACTGCACAACCAGCACTGCTCCCAGCGGACGAGTCAACAGTAACAGCTAAGGAGTACACAGTAAACTGATGACAATCTATCCCTGTCTTTACTTTTATTTATAATGAATGATCGCTTGCTCTCCACTTTGCTGCTGTAACACTGTAAATTTCCCTGGTGTGGGACAAATAAAGGAATATTTTATTATTATTATTATTATTACACTAGGGATAATTTTACATTTATACCACCTACAAACCTGTACGTCTTTGGAGTGTGGGAGGAAAGCAAAGATCTCAGAGAAAACCCACACAGGGAGAACGTACAAACTCCGTACAGACTAACACCTGGAGTCAGGATCGAACCTGGGTCTCTGGCGCTGTGAGGCAGTAATTCTACTGCTGTGTCATTGTATCACCACCATTCATCCAACCATGCCCCTTCCCCGATTATTCCCATATATTTCCCCTTCCCTACAACCAAAAAAGTTCTCTATGAAAATCTTGTTATTGGACCCAGTACATTGTTGCAGTCATAAAGAAAGCTCGTCAACGCCTCAACGTCCTCAGAGAAGTCAGGAGATTCCGTATGTTGTTGAACATTTCATTGAAATTCTGCAGGTGTACGGTAGAGAACGTACTGACTTTTAGCATCATGGTCTGGTTCGGCAACTCGAGCGCTCAGAAACAAAAGCTACGGGGAGAGTGGTAAATATTGCCCGGTCCATCACGCACACTGACCTCCCACTATTGAAAGGATCTGTAGGAAGTACTACCTCAAGAATTGGTATCTATACTGCATGTCGTTGTAGATATCCTTTTATAAAAAGGGTATCAAGGTATTGGAGAGTTCTAGACATAGTCCAGTCCATCGCATGTACTGACCTCCTCACCATCAAAAGGATCTACAGACCGTTGTGCCTCAAAAAGGCATCCAATATCATCAGAGACCCCCACCACTCTGCCCACGCTCCCACCACTACCATCGTATAATCAGAGACCCACACCACACTGCCCATGCTCCCACCACTACCATCATATCATCAGAGACCCCCACCACACTGCCCATGCTCCCACCACTACCATCATATCATCAGAGACCCACACCACACTGCCCACGCTCCCACCACTACCATCAGGAAGCAGGTACAGGAGATTGAGAACTGTGCATTCAGGTTCAAGAATATCTACCTTCTAGCAACCATCAGACTCTTAATGAATGAATAGGTTTATTGGCCAAGTATGTGCACATACAAAGAATGTGCCTTGGTGCTCCGCTCGCAAGTAACAACACGAACATACAGTAAACAATTAAGAATAAAGCATAAAATATTAAAACATGAAGAATACACATTACGGTTTAAACACGTGAGTGAAATAAAACAGAGCAAAAAGAGACCACAGACTTTTGGTTATTGAGTAGAGCTACTACTCACGGATAAAAACACAACACAACACTGACCACAACCTCTCTCAGCAACTATGATCTACAATAGACTTTGTGTTGGTTGCACGACATACTTTGGTTTTGCCCCATTACAGTCTGGTTTCCTCGTATTACTGATAATCAATTTATTGTACTATTGATTATTGTATATTGTATCTGGTATTGGATTCACAGTTCTGTAAAGTTGCAGCAAGTAATAATTTCATTGTTACATTGCCAGAACATATGACAGGGAAAAACTCCTGACTCTTGAAACTGTTCCACCATCTAATCAGACAGTAACGCCCAAATTACCAAAGGTCGATGTAAGAGAATGCTTCTTCATCTTCCTTCTGGTTTGGAAGCCAATGGTTATGATCCTGTGTCCTCTGCTTGGTAAACCTTCATCACCAGCTTGATGAAAATCCCTTTAAAATAAATCTCCCCCCCCCCCCTCCTGCTTTGCCTGGAATGAGAAATGCTATTGCTGCTGTGAAATATCACGATTAAGCAGAAGAAAGTCGCAAACGCCAAATGAAAGAGCACCGCGCAACAAGGAATACCTTTCTTATTTCAGCCTCTGTTCCAAGACACAGGTCACTCACCTCAAGGAGCATGATGCGCCTCTCAATATATTGCATCAGTAATGCATCTTGAGTCATGCGTTGGTCTTGTCCAAACACTTGAGTTAGAAGCAGCAATATCAACAGCCTTGGAGATACCATGATTGGGACCTTCTCCCAGAGACACACGAGAATATAATGAAGTGCCAGCCCCTGCTGTTTGTTTAGGTTGAGGATTCTTAGTTTTCGCTTGACTTGCACGCAGCCAAGTTGCAGAACTTTGACATTTGTGCAGGAAATACAAAACAGCAAATGGATTTACAAGGTTCAGTTTCCCAGATGCTGAAAGCCAGTGCTGGATGACTTAAGCAGACTGACCTCCCCTGTTCTGTGTGAACCGTGCATTTGTTCATAGAGTCAAAGCTTTCTTTCACCACACCATAATTGTTTCCATGTGCCTGGGAATGACTCATGCAGACCCCAAACTGGCCAAATAAAACAGCAAAAGCCACAAAAAAAGAAATAAAGGTATCTTAATTACACTGCAGGGACACGGACTAAACCAACACTGCCTCTATAATGGGGCGAAACCCATGGAAAATGGTTAAAATTACCCACATTAAACAACACAATCTATTATTCAATCAACTCCTGCTAATTGCTTTGAAACATTCTCCTGTTTACTATTGTGGTCAACAGGGGGAACACTTTGTGAAGACTCCTCAAGGCTGTGTTCCCTAGTGTGTGTATGGTGTACGTGTGTATGTGTATATGTGTGTGTTGGTGTGTGTGTTGGTGTGTGCGCATGAGTGTGTTTATGTGTGTGCGTGCATGTGTATATGTGTGTGTTTGTGTGTATGTATGTATGTATGCATGTATGTATGCATGCATGCATGCATGTATGTATGTATGTATGTATGTATGTGTGTATGTATGTATGTATGTATGTATGTATGTATGTATGTATGTATGTATGTATGTATGTATGTATGTATGTATGTATGTATGTATGTATGTATGTATGTATGTATGTATGTATGTATGTATGTATGTATGTATGTATGTATGTATGTGCATTAAGAGGTGACCTAATTGAGATTTTTAAGAAGTTTAAAGAAGAGGAAGGTGAGGTGGTGCACCTGAGCCCACAGTATGGGTGAGCTGGTCTTAATGTTTGAGGCAGGCCATTTGTGCAGCACCTATTTGCACAAGGGCTGTGGAAATCTGGGAATCTCCCCCTGAAAGAGCTGTAAATAAGGATTTTAAATCAGAGAGTCAGAGAGTCTGTAGCTCAAAAACATGCCCTTTGGCCCACCAGGTCCATGCCAGCCCATCTACATTCATTCCGTTGCCTGCATCCTCTACACAGCATCCGGGCGGTAGGTTTAAAAACCCAGCGCGGGGCTTTGTTCACACAGAGGCCCAGAAGCGGTTGGAGGCGGTTGGAGGCGGTTGGAGGCGGTTGGAGGCGGTTGGAGGCGGTTGGAGGCGGTTGGAGGCGGTTGGAGGCGGTTGGAGATAAAAACGTTCCCTCACACTTCAAAAGAAGTCTTCTGGAGGAAGCCGCTGATTGGTGGAGGTGAACTAGAGGAAGCAGCTGATTGGACGTAACCCCGGGGTTGTAATTCTGCTTTTTGTTCGTACTTTTAGTTAAGGGTTCAGTGAGTTCAGGGTTCAGTGAGTTCAGGGTTCAGTGAGTTAAGGGTTCAGTGAGTTAAGGGTTCAGTGAGTTAAGGGTTCAGTGAGTTAAGGGTTCAGTGAGTTAAGGGTTCAGTGAGTTAAGGGTTCAGTGAGTTAAGGGTTCAGTGAGTTCAGGGTTCAGTGAGTTAAGGTTCAGTGAGTTAAGGGTTCAGTGAGTTAAGGGTTCAGTGAGTTAAGGGTTCAGTAAGTTAAGGGTTCAGTGAGTTCAGGGTTCAGTGAGTTCAGGGTTCAGTGAGTTAAGGGTTCAGTGAGTTAAGGGTTCAGTGAGTTCAGGGTTCAGTGAGTTAAGGGTTCAGTGAGTTAAGGGTTCAGTGAGTTCAGGGTTCAGTGAGTTAAGGGTTCAGTGAGTTAAGGGTTCAGTGAGTTAAGGGTTCAGTGAGTTAAGGGTTCAGTGAGTTCAGGGTTCAGTGAGTTCAGGGTTCAGTGAGTTAAGGGTTCAGTGAGTTAAGGTTCAGTGAGTTAAGGGTTCAGTGAGTTCAGGGTTCAGTGAGTTCAGGGTTCAGTGAGTTAAGGGTTCAGTGAGTTCAGGGTTCAGTGAGTTAAGGGTTCAGTGAGTTAAGGGTTCAGTGAGTTAAGGGTTCAGTGAGTTAAGGGTTCAGTGAGTTAAGGGTTCAGCGAGTTAAGGGTTCAGTGCTTTTTAGTAAAGGTACAGTTTAAAGGATTAAGAGGGATTTGATTTAATTTGGGGGTAAGACATGTCAGGTGAGATCGGCCCCGTGGAATGCTCATCCTGCAACATGTGGGAGATCAGGGATATTGTCGGTGTCCCTGATGACTACGTGTGCAGGAAGTGTGTCCAGCTGCAGCTCCTGGCAAACCGCATTGAACGGTTGGAGCTGCGGTTGGACTCATTCTGGAGCATCCACGAGGCTGAGAAGGTCGTGAATAGCAAGTATAGTGAGTTGGCCACACCACAGGTAAAAGATAAGCGGACAGAAAGGAAACGGGTGGCCACTAGCCAGCGTAGCAGTAGGCAGGTAGTGCAGGAGTCCCCTGCGGTCATCTCCCTCCTAAACGGATATGCCATTTTGGATACTGTTGGGGGAGATGGCTCATCAGGGGAAGGCAACAGCAGCCAAGTTCATGGCACCGTGGGTGGCTCTGCGGCAAAAGAGGGGAGGAAAAAGAGTGGAAGGGCTATAGTAATAGGGGATTCAATTGTAAGGGGAATAGATAGGCGTTTCTGCGGCCGCAAACGAGACTCCAGGATGGTATGTTGCCTCCCTGGTGCAAGGGTCAGGGATATCTCTGAGCGGCTGCAGGGCATTCTGAAGGGGGAGGGTGAGCAGCCAGTTGTCGTGGTGCACATTGGCACCAACGATTTAGGTAAAAAACGGGATGAGGTCCTACAAGGTGAATTTAGAGAGCTAGGAGATAAACTAAAAAGTAGGACCTCAAAGGTAATAATCTCTGGATTACTACCAGTGCCACGTGATAGTCAGAGTAGGAATAGGAGGATATTTCAGATGAATACGTGGCTTGAAAAATGGTGCAAGGGGGAGGGATTCAAATTTTTAGGACATTGGAACCAGTTCTGGGAGAGGTGGGACCAGTACAAACAGGACGGTCTGCACCTGAGCTGGAATGGAACCAATGTCCTAGGGGGAGTGTTTGCTAGTGCTGTCGGGGAGGATTTAAACTAATGTGGCAGGGGGATGGGAGCATGAGCAGAGAGACAGAGGGGTGTAAAATGAGGGTAGAAGCAACAGGTAGCAAGGTGAAAAGTAAAAGTGGTAGGCAGACAAATACAGGGCAAAAATCAAAAAGGGCCACTTTTCAACATAATTGTATAAGGGGTAAGAGAGTTGTAAAAACAAGCCTAAAGGCTTTGTGATTCAATGCAAGGAGTATACGTAATAAGGTGGATGAATTAAATGTGGAGATAGTTATTAATGATTACGATATAGTTGGGATTACGGAGACATGGCTCCAGGGTGACCAAGGCTGGGAGCTGAACATCCAGGGATATTCTATATTCAGGCGGGATAGACAGAAAGGAAAAGGAGGTGGGGTAGCGTTACTGGTTAGAGAGGAGATTAAAGCAGTGGAAAGGAAGGACATTAGCTTGGAGGAAGTGGAATCGATATGGGTAGAGCTACGAAACACTAAGGGGCAGAAAACGATAGTGGGAGTTGTGTACAGGCCACCTAACAGCAGTAGTGAGGTTGGGGATGGCATCAAGCAGGAAATTAGAAATGCATGCACTAAAGGTGCAGCAGTTATAATGGGTGACTTCAATCTAAATATAGATTGGGTGAACCAAATTGGCAGGGGTGCTGAGGAAGAGGATTTCTTGGAATGTTTGAGAGATGGTTTTCTAAACCAACATGTCGAGAGGAACCAACGAGAGAACAGGCCATTCTAGACTGGGTATTGAGTAATGAGGAAGGGTTAGTTAGCAGTCTTGTTGTGCGAGGCCCCTTGGGCAAGAGTGATCATAATATGGTAGAGTTCTTCATTAGGATGGAGAGTGACAAAGTCGATACAGAAACAAGTGTTCTGAACTTAAAGAAAGGTAACTTTGAGGGTATGAGGCGTGAATTGTCCAAGATAGACTGGCGATTGATGCTGAAAGGGTTGATGGTGGACATGCAATGGAAGGCATTTAAAGGTCGCATGGATGAACTACAACAAGTGTTCATCCCAGTTTGGCAAAAGAACAAACCAGGAAAGGTAGTGCATCCGTGGCTAACAAGGGAAATCAAGGATAGTATTAAAACAAAAGATGAAGCATACAGATTAGCCAGAAAAAGTAGCATACCAGAGGACTGGGAGAAATTCAGAGTCCAGCAGAGGAGGACAAAGGGCTTAATTAGGAAAGGGAAAATAGACTATGAGGGAAAACTGGCAAGGAACATAAAAACAGACTGCAAAAGCTTTTATAGATATGTCAAGAGAAAAAGATTAGTTAAGGCAAATGTAGGTCCCTTGCAGTCGGAAACAGGTGAATTGATCATAGGGAACAAGGAGATGGCAGACCAATTGAACAAATACTTTGGTTCTGTCTTCACTAAGGAAGACATAAACCGTCTGCCGGAAATAGCAGGGGACCGGTGGTCTAATGAGATGGAGGAACTGAGGGAAATCCAGGTTAGTCGGGAAGTGGTGTTAGGTAAATTAAATGGATTAAAGGCAGATAAATCCCTAGGGCCAGATAGGCTGCATCCCAGAGTGCTTAAGGAAGTAGCCTCAGAAATAGTGGATGCATTAGTGATAATTTTTCAAAACTCTTTTGATTCTGGAGTAGTTCCTGAGGATTGGAGGGTAGCTAATGTAACCCCACTTTTTAAAAAGGGAGGGAGAGAGAAAACGGGGAATTATAGACCAGTTAGCCTAACATCGGTCGTGGGGAAAATGCTAGAGTCAGTTATTAAAGATGTGATAGCATCACAGTTGGAAAGTGGTGAAATCATCGGACAAAGTCAGCATGGATTTACCAAAGGCAAATCATGTCTGACGAATCTTATAGAATTTTTCGAGGATGTATCTAGTAGAGTGGATAAGGGAGAACCAGTCGATGTGTTATATCTGGACTTTCAGAAGGCCTTCGACAAGGTCCCACATAGGAGATTGGTGTACAAACTTAAAGCACACGGTATTGAGGGTTCAGTTTTGAGGTGGATAGAAAATTGGTTGGCGGACAGGAAGCAAAGAGTAGGAATAAACGGGTCCTTTTCGGAATGGCAGGCAGTGACTAGTGGGGTACTGCAAGGCTCAATGCTGGGACCCCAGTTATTTACAGTGTATATTAATGATTTGGACGAGGGAATTGAATGCAACATCTCTAAGTTTGCGGATGACACGAAGCTGGGTGGCAGTGTTAGCTGCGAGGAGGATGTTAGGAGGCTGCAGAGTGACTTGGATAGATTAGGCGAGTGGGCAAATGCATGGCAGATGCAATATAATGTGGATAAATGTGAGGTTATCCACTTTGGCGGCAAGAACAGGAAAGCAGAGTATTACCTGAATGGTGACCGATTGGGAGAAGGGGAGATGCAACGTGACCTGGGTGTCATGGTGCACCAGTCATTGAAAGCAAGCATGCAGGTGCAGCAGGCAGTGAAGAAAGCGAATGGTATGTTGGCATTCATAGCAAGAGGATTTGAGTTTAGGAGGAGGGAGGTTCTGCTGCAGTTGTACAGGGCCTTGGTGAGACCGCACCTGGAGTATTGTGTGCAGTTTTGGTCTCCTAACCTGAGGAAAGACGTTCTTGCCTTAGAGGGAGTACAGAGAAGGTTCACCAGATTAATCCCTGGGATGGCGGGACTTGCATATGAGGAAAGACTGGATAGACTGGGCTTGTACTCGCTGGAATTTAGAAGACTGAGGGGGGATCTTATAGAAACATATAAAATTCTTAAGGGGTTGGAGAGGCTAGATGCGGGAAGATTGTTCCCGATGTTGGGGGAGTCCAGAACCAGGGGTCACAGCTTAAGGATAAGGGGGAAGTCTTTTAGGACCGAGATGAGAAAACATTTCTTCACACAGAGAGTGGTGAGTCTGTGGAATTCTCTGCCACAGAAGGTAGTTGAGGCCAGTTCATTGGCTATATTTAAGAGGGAGTTAGATGTGGCCGTTTTTGCTAAAGGGATCAGGGGGTATGGAGAGAAGGCAGGTACAGGCTACTGAGCTGGATGATCAGCCATGATCATATTGAATGGCGGTGCAGGCTCGAAGGGCCGAATGGCCTACTCCTGCATCTATTTTCTATGTTTCTATGGTTCTATGTACACATAGCCTATTTAACCTCATCTTAAACGTGGTAATTATGTCTGATTTCACCACCTCTTTTAGCAGCACAGTCCAGATAACAACAGTTCTTTAAGTAAAATAATCTTAACCCTTCAAACTCTGTACTATCAGCTTAAATGATGCCTACTTTTGTTGATACCTCTATCACAGGAAAAGGATTTTGACCATCTATATGTCTCATAACCTTGCAACTTCTATCAGATTACCTCTCAGCCTCCTTCACTCCAGGGAAATTAAGCCCAGCCGATCCATTCTCATCGCACAACTAAAGTCCTCTAATCCAGGCATTATCCTGGTGAATCTCCCCTGTGCTCTCCAACACAATCATGTTCTTCCTACAGTGAGCGATCACCATGGCACACATTACTCCAACAGTGTTTTGTAAAGTTAATTATTACACATCCAAAATGGATGGATAAGGGTCTGGTGTGGAACCACTAAAATCTAATTCTATGTTTGACTATATTGAAGCTTTGGCCAGAAAAGAACGTTAATGCCTCTACTTCCAAAGGAAAAGTGGTGTATCTCCAATGATTTACCATTTCCACAAATCCACCATATGTGCAGCTGTGTACAATGGGCCCCATGGTTTTGTTAGAAACATTGAAAATAGGTGCAGGAGAAGGCCATTCGGCCCTTTGAGCCAGCACCGCCATTCAATATGATCATGGCTGATCATCCAAAATCAGTACCCCGTTCCTGCTTTCTCCCCATATCCCTTGATTCCGTTAGCCCTAAGAGCTGTATCTAACTCTCTATATTCTGTATTCAAAATCTAATGATTTTTATGGCTTTCATGCAAAGACATCCACAGCTTCGGAAAATAGTGGGTTAACCTGATGTGGAGACCAAGACCCACTAGTCCCACTCCCTCCAAACCTCCCTCATTGTAGCTTCCTCTCCCACCTCAACCCCTCTCCCCACCTTCACTATTGTCTATTGTCTCTCCTCTCCTCTTCAGACGTAGAAGTTCCGTTTGCTTGTGCCAGGTCTGTTGTTCAGGTTCAAGTTCAACTCTGTTATCACATGCGCAAAGACAGTGAGGGGCAGGTACAATAAAACTTGCAGCACCATCACAGGCACATAGACTCAGAGAGACAAAAGTAACTCACATCAATGGGACATAAATTATAACATTGTAAAAGAAGACTGTGCAAAAAAGAAGACATCAGTGAGGTAGAGAGTAGTTCAGCACCACACACAAGCAGAGAGCAGAGCTGAACTACCATCCACCTCTGATATCCAACACCACACACAACCAGAGAGCAGGGCTGAAATACCATCCACCTCTTTGATGACCCTCGGACTATCTGGCTTTACCTGCACTAAACATTCTTCCCTTATCATGTATCTGTACACTGTGAATGGATTGATTGTCCATGTACTGTCTTTCTGTTGACTGGTTAGCATGCAACAAAAGGCTTTTCACTGTACCTCAGCAAACTAAACTAAACTGAACTGAACTAAAAACATACAAGTCTATGGTGGGGCAAAAGGTGGGTTTTAATATTCCAATGAACAACAAATCATTGAACACAGTAAGGAAAGGAACGCCACACGGATAAATGACTAAAGGGCCTGTCCCACTTTAGGTGATTTTAAGGCGACTGCCGGTGACTAGGCTGTCACCGACAGTTCGCCGGGTGTCGTGGGCATGATCATGAGGAGTCTTCCAAGAATCGTAGTGGATCTCAGCGCGTCGCTGAGAAATTATCCAGAGTGAAATTTCTTGGCGACAGCTGGCTTGTCGCCAGGTATCGTTGCTTATTGTGGGCGCTGTCTGTCGCATGCTGTCCCCAGGTTTGATAGGTTCTCTTAGATGCATTTAGAAGCAAGTAATATTAAAATAAGTAAAGTCATTTCAAAATACCATAAAATGCTTGTGTTTAACCAATTTATTTACCGTCAGGACATTTGACAGGTAGATTGGAGGCTGCAGTTTGACGGTCAGGTAAGCGTGGGAATTTCGCGATGTTTATGGCCATCAGCCATTACATTTAAAGTGGGCTCCCAACCCGGATATGCAACCCTGAAACCAGATATGCATCTCCCGTACAGTTTCAAAGAATGCCCACACACTTTTTACAAAAATCCACTTAACCACTTTTAAATTTTTTTTTTTTAATACAGTAAACTGTATCAGTAAACTGGAACTCAATCCAGTTTATGCCTTGTTACCACGAAGCTTGGTTTTTAAGTAACCCGGGCAAGATGTTATAGTTCAAAACTCTCAAGTACTTACCGACTTGTCAGTGATTTCAGCGAAAATCAGGACGCCGGAGAAGCATTGACAGCATGGGAATTTTGCGATGTTTCCGAAGACGGTGTAATCTCGACCTGACTCGGCATTGTCGTGGTCATTGTGGTCATTGTCGTGATCATTGTGGTCAGTATTGTGGTCATTGTGGTGGTCATTGTCGTGGTCATTGTGGTGGTCATTGTCATGGTCATTGCCATGGTCATTGTCGTGGTCATTGTGGTGGTCATTGTGGTGGTCATTGTCATGGTCATTGCCGTAGTCATTGCCATGGTCATTGTCGTGGTCATTGTTGTGGTCATTGCCGTGGTCATTGCCATGGTCATTGTCGTGGTCATTGTCGTGGTCATTGTCGTGGTCATTGTGGTCAGTATTGTGGTCATTGTTGTGGTCATCGTAGTCATTGTCGTGGTCATTGTCGTGGTCATTGTCATGGTCATTGCCGTGGTCATTGCCATGGTCATTGTCGTGGTCATTGTGGTGGTCATTGTCGTGGTCATTGTCATGGTCATTGTCGTGGTCATTGTCGTGGTCATTGTGGTCAGTATTGTGGTCATTGTTGTGGTCATCGTGGTCAGTGTCATGGTCATTGTGGTGGTCATTGTCATGGTCATTGTCGTGGTCATTGCCATGGTCATTGTCATGGTCATTGTCGTGGTCATTGCCGTGGTCATTGCCATGGTCATTGTCGTGGTCATTGTTGTGGTCATTGCCGTGGTCATTGTGGTCAGTATTGTGGTAATTGTTGTGGTCATCGTGGTCATTGTCGTGGTCATTGTCGTGGGCATTGTCATGGGCATTGTTGTGGTCATTGTCGTGGTCATTGTCGTGGTCATTGTCGTGGGCATTGTCATGGTCATTGTCATGGTCATCGTCGTGGTCATTGTGGTGGTCATTGTGGTGGTCATTGTGGTCAATATTGTGGTCAGTATTGTAGTCATTGTCGTGGTCATCATGGTCATTGTCGTGGTCATTGTCATGGTCATTGTCATGGTCATTGTCGTGGTCATTGTCGTGGTCATTGTGGTCAGTATTGTGGTCAGTATTGTAGTCATTGTCGTGGTCATCGTGGTCATTGTCGTGGTCATTGTCGTGGTCATTGTTGTGGGCATTGTCGTGGGCATTGTCGTGGGCATTGTCGTCGGGTAAAAGAAAAGTTTGGCGATCTGCTACGACTTTGAAAATCGCCTAAAGTGGGATAGGCCCTTAAAAATCTGCAGATGCTAAACATCTGAAATAAAAGCAGAAAATGTTGGCAACAGTCAACAGTTCAGGCAGATTCTGTGGAGAGACAAATAGAATTAATATTTGGCAAAAATATTATAGTTACAGTTTAGTTTACTGTCATGCATACCGAGGTACAGAGAAAAACATTTGTCGCGTGTTAACGAGTCAGCGGAAGACTATAGATGATTACAATCATGCCATACATAGTGCACAGATACATAAAAAAGGGAATAAGGTTTAGAGGAAGATAAAGTCCAGTGAAGTCTCCAATTAAAGATAGTCCAAGGGTCGCCAATGAGGAAGATGGTAGCCCAGGAGCTCTCTAGTTGGTGATAGGATGGTTCAGTTGGTAACAGCTGGGAAGAAACTGTCTGTCTGGAGGTGTGTGTTTTCACACTTATGTATCTCTTACCTGATGGGAGAGGGAAGAGGGAGTGACCGGGGCGAGACTCAGCTCCATCCAAGACCGCAGGAAATAGCAGAGAAATGTGGATGCAGCCCAGACCATCACACAAAACAACACAAAACGTCACCTCCCAATGTTCTCCAGGGATGCTGCCCAATCTGCTGAGTTATTCCAGCACTTTGTGTCCTATTTTTACATCTTCAAAAAGCTGCCTAAAGCTGGTGATCAATAAAGTAAGTTATTGGAGTGTTTGAAAAGAGATGAAGGGGGATTGGGAGAACATTCCAGGGCAGATCAATTTAGTAATAAAACACCTTGTTACAATGTGCTTTAAACATGAATAATGAGATTGTAGAGAACTCAATACTGTATCTCATTTACTGACGACCTCAACTCTTTTAAAGCCTAGAAACTAGAAGCCATGATTGCAAAGAAACACACTCTCAGAAGCAGTAGAGTCGGCAGGGGCAGCACTCTGGCGCAGGGGTAGAGTTGCTGCCTTACAGCACTTGCAGCGCCAGAGACTCGGGTTTGATTCCGACTACGGGTGCTGTCAGTACGGAGTTCTCCCCGTGACCGCGTGGGTTTTCTCCGGGATCTCCAGTTTCCTCCCACACACAAAGACGTACAGGTTTGTAGGTTAAGTGGCTTGGTATAAGTGTAGATTATCCCTAGTGTGTGTAGGATAGGGTCAATGTGCAGGGATCACTGGTCGGTGCAGACTCGATTGGCCGAAGGGCCTGTTTCCACGCTGTATCTCTAAACTAAACTAAAGTCATAGAATTATAGTCGAACAGCTTGGAAACAGACCCTTCAGCCCAACTTACCTATACTGACCAACATGCCCCATCTACACTAGTCCCACCTGCCTGTATTTGGTCCATAACCCTCTAAACCTTTCCGATCCATGTACCGATGTTTCCAATGTATAGCTTGGCTCTCAATTTCAGTAAGGTAAAATGGTTACCTGTCTCCAAAAGTTGTCTGTACATAACACAACTAATGTCCATGAAAGCAGCTGTTAAGTGGTACATTAATATTTACCATGACTGTTTGGTGTAGTATGTGCCTGGGTACATCATCGCGCCATTTAGAGACATGATTTGTTTGTTATTAAATGCCATCCGGTGATGTGAGAGAATTGCTCCCCCCTCTCACAGTCTGCCCTTTTAAGAGATGTCCCCATACACACTTGGATAACTTACAACCCAACGGTAGGAACATTGAATTCAACAATTTCAAGTAATTTCTCTTCTCGTACCCATACTGCAGTACCCCAGAGTGCATACACTTCTTCTACACCCCTCCACCCCATCACCCTGCTCCTTTCCCCTCCTCCCATTTCCCATCCTTGATTCCCATATTTCCCTTTTAGTTTCCCCTCATAACCTTTCCCCTGTCCCATCCATATTCCTCCCTCTGGCTTTACATTTCACCTCTCCTCTTCGTTCCTTATCTGGCCCCCTGCTATCTCCATGTCACCTCTAGCCTTCATCGCTTGCAAGATAAAGTCAAATAAAGTCTGATTAAAGATAGTTCCAAGGGCTCCAATGAGGTAGATGGTAGGTCAGGACCACACTCTAGCTGGTGAGAGGTTAGTTCAGTTGTGGGGTACAGCTGGGAAGAAGCTGTCCTTGAATCTGGAGGTGTGTGTTTTCACACTTCTGTACATCTTGCCTGATGGGAGTTGGGGGAAGAGGGAGTGACCGGGGTGAGACTGGTCCTTGATTATGCTGCTGGCCTTGCCGGCAGCGTGAAGTGTAGATGGAGTCCATAGAAGGGAGGTTGGTTTGTGTGATGGTCTGGGCTTCGTCAATGACTCTCTACATGTATTGCAGACTTGGATGGAGATGTTCCCAAACCGTGTTGTGATGCATCCCAATAATATGTTTCTACAGCACCTCTATAGATGTTGGTGAGGGTTGTCGGAGACATGCCGAACTTTCTACACCTTCTAAGGAAGTAGAGTTGATGTGCTTTCTTAGCCATTGCTTCGAGGTTCTTGGACCAGGACAAATTGCTGGTGATATTTACTCATGCGAACTTGAAGATTTTTGAACCTGAAAGTTGCATTCCTTCACGGAGGCCTTGGGCACGTCCTTGTACTCCTGTCCGCTGTCCGCCAGGTTAACTACTCACCTGGCAGAGCGTGGAGCACCATGTGTGTGTCAGGAGCACAGTGTGGACACGTGTGTGTCAGGAGCACAGTGTGGACATGCGGGAGTCACCAGGCCAACTAGCTCCACAAAGCTGAGCTCTTCGGCACCCTCCCTGCTTAACCCAGACAAACATTTAATTGTGTCATTTATAGATAGGAATGGCACAGGATGCAAGCATCTTGTTGACTACCTAACATGTTGTTCCTTACTGCGATCATCCATCATCAGTGCTGCCTGATTAAATAGATCAGCTGGTATCCTCCCCAGTCTAACAACCTGCAAATGTTAGGTCTCAGGGGCAAGCAAAATTAATAAAATAAAGAAAGAAAGGCTTGGCCAGGTGACATGATATTTATCACTTGCAATGCGATACGTTCAGTTTCCAGGATTGGTATTCTTTAACATGGATCAGTAGTGCAATGTAATTAATGCAATATATTAATAAATATATAATTTCACAGTAAATGTTTTATGGAGCAATATTTAGCAATGTAAGAAGTTTTGCAGCTTTAGAAATAACTCCTGCTCGACTGTAAAATAGATGCAAAATGCTGGAGTAACTCAGTGGGTCAGGCAGCAACAATGGAGAAAGGAATAGGTGACGTTTCGGGTCAGAACCTTCTTCAGTCCCGAGACATCACCTATTCCTTTACTCCAGAGATGCTGCCTGACCCGCTGAGTTACTCCAGCATTTTGCATCTATCTACGGTTCCTACCTACACATTTCCTCCGCTCTGCCATCACTGACTGGAACTTCAATGCCCAATATCTACAAAATGAGTGCAATTCATATCACACATTAGTTTCCGAATACCTCGGATAATTTATGGTATATATGTTGTTTTGTGGCATTTAATGTGCCGACAGAGCGCAGCAAATAGGAATTTCATTGTTCCGATTCCAACACGTACGATAAGTAAACACTCTCGACTCTCCACTCTCGGTCTAGTTATGAGGGAGTAGAATTCTTATAATCGATGGCAATTCTGTTTTAACCAAGTGTTAATTAAAGGGCGGGGAATGAGTTGACAGGGCCAGAGACCCAGGTTCAATACTGACTGTCTGTATGGAGTTTGTACGTTCTCCCTGTGACCTGCGTGGGTTTTCCCCAGGTGCTCCGGTTTCCTCCCACACTCCAAAGACTTACAGGTTTGTAGATTCATTGGCTTTGGTAAAAGTTGTAGATTGTCCCTAGAGTGTTGTGTGTGCTCATGTATTTGGCATGGACTCAGTGGCTGAAGGGCCTGTTTCTCTGCTGTACCTCTAAGCTAAACTAAACTAAATATGGTATGTCAGAACCACTCTCGAGTTGGTGATAGAATGGTTCATTTGCCTGATAACAGCTGGGAAGAAACTGTCCCTGAATCTGGAGGTGTGCGTTTTCACACGTCTGCACCTTGTGCCTGATGGGAGAGGGGAGAAGAGGGAGTGACCGGGGGAAGAGGGAGTGACCGGGGGAAGAGGGAGTGACCGGGGTGACACTCATCCTTGATTATGCTGCTGGCCTTGCCGAGGCAGCGCAAGGTATCTGAAGTGACAATCCACACTGTGGAAATACATGTTCCCACTCTTCTTTCTCCCTTTGCTGTGTAGTATGTAGCTGATTTAACAGTAATAACATTAACACTGCGTTTTTTCCATTTGGATTCATCACCGACATAAACCATTAACAGGCAAATTTAAAAATAAATCACCAGTCACACCAATAGATGTGCAGTGCAACTGATTAAATTAAGACCAGGACCAACTCGACAACACTTCTTACTCACTGAACATGTGCCTTACTCAGGGTCTATTTGCTTTTTTAGACTTTAGAGATACAGTGCAGAAACAGGCCCTACGGCCGACTGAGTCCACACTGACCGGCAATCACCCCGTACACTAACACTATCCTACACACTGGGGATATTTTACAATGACCTAAGCCAATGACCTGCACGTTTGTATGTCTTTGGAGTGTGGGAGGAAACTGGAGAATCTGGAGAAATTACACACAGTCACTGGGAGAACGTACAAACTCTTTACAGATCGGGTCTCTGGCGTTATAAAGCAGCAACTCTACCTCTACCATTAGCTCAGCGAGACCACTTGGTCGGCATGGATTAGGTTGGGCTGAAAGTCCTCTTTCCTTGCTGTCTAACCCGAAAACGCAATAACGGTAATTCAACACAGGCCTCACGTGGTTAGCAGCTGTGTAGTGGTGGGAACAGCATGCCAAGGGCTCCCATCTACGGGGCACCGGCTGTAAATCCCACCCTGCCAGGCTTCCAGGGCTGGAAGGTGATAGTTAACCTACTAATGAGAAAAGTATGTGACCAAGAAAGAGAATCCTGCTGCATTCACACTGCTGTCTCCACAAGAGTCCCCACAAAGACATGCTATCACTAATGCATCACTATTACAAAACACAGCAATGCTGTGAACGTGCCCCATGAAACCACAACATTAAGCCCATGCTTTATATTACACTTTCAGACCATCGAGCTGTCTGAACAGAAAGCTTCCTTGCTTATACCACCTTGGCAAATTAGCCTCTTCTGAGCTCTTGTTCTGAAATTCATTATGATGCAAACTTAAATCAGAGATTTCCTTTCAAGTGTAGACTGCATGAAGCAGTGGATTTATGTGGAAGGCAGGCTAAGAGTACTGGAGTAACTCAGCGGGTCAGGCAGCATCTGTGGAGAACATGGATAGGTGACGTTTCACAGAGTGTTGGAGTAACTCAGCGGGTCAGGCAACATCTGTGGAGAACATGGATAGGTGACGTTTCGGGTCGCGATCCTTCTTCAGACTGAGTCAGGGGAGAGGGAAAACTAGAGATATGGAAGGGTACACGGAGCATGTAAGGTGTGAAAAGGACAGATCAAAGCAGACAATGGTGCCACGCACAATTTCAGGACCTCGAACAACTGAGGTATTTCTGAAGTCTAGCGAGTCTTGGTGCGAGTCTCATCTCGTTTTTGGTTTAGTTTGGTTTAGTTTGTTATTGCCACATGCACCAAGGTACAGTGAAAAGCTGGAACTGAATCAGGAAGCATCTGTAGAGGGACCCAACCCAAAACCTCACCCATCGTTTTCCTCAAGAGATGCTGCCTAACCCGCTGAATTACTCCAGCATTTTGTGTCTATCCTCAGTATATACCAGCATCTGCAGTTCCTTTCTACACATTTGTGGAGGGAAATGGGCAAAGGTCGTTTGGGGTAGGGACCTTTCTTCAATCTATTGATTGGCTTTGTTCATTTCCCTGCACTGACCTGACCTGCAGAGTTCCTCCAGTAATCAGTTGTTTTTGCTGAGGATTCCAGCATCTGTGGTCTCATGTAACCCCACAGCCAACATCATCGTTGGTTTACTTAACCAGGCAGTGCTTGAGAAACCAGTGAAGCAAGTCCGTGAGGGGCTGCACGTTATGCAGTAACATTAATTAGACCCCCATTCACATTTTCCTCTCATTCTGGAGAGGATGGACACCAGGACCACAGGCATTTAGACAATAGACAATAGACAATAGGTGCAGGAGCAGGCCATTCGGCCCTTCGAGCCAGCACCGCCATTCACCGTGATCATGAATGAATGAATGAATAAGTTTATTGGCCAAGTATGCAGATACAAGGAATGTGCCTTGGTGCTCCGCTCACAAATGACAACACAAACATACAGTTAACAATTAAGAATAAAGCAATATCAAAACAATAAGGATACACCATTACGGTCTAAACATGTGGGTGAAAATAAACCAGAGCAAAAAAGAGACAACAGACTTTGGTTATTGAGTAGGACTATCACTCGTGGGAAAAAAGCTGTTTTTATGTCCGGCTGTGGCTGCTTTGACAGTCCGGAGTCGCCTTCCAGAGGGAAGTGCTTCAAAGCGTTTGTGGCCAGGATGAGAGGGGTCAGAGATGATCTTGCCCGCTCGCTTCCTGGCCCTTGCAGTGTACGGTTCGTCAATGGGGGGGGAGGTTGCAGCCAACAACCTTCTCAGCTGTGCGAACGATCCGTTGCAGCCTCCGGATGTCGTGATTGGTGGCTGAGCCAAACCAGACCACGATGGAGAAGGTGAGGACGGACTCAATGATAGCAGTATAGAATTGGACCATCATTGCCTGTGGCAGATTGTGTTTCCTCAATTGCCGCAGGAAGTACATCCTCTGTTGGGCCTTTTTGACTGTGGAGTCGATGGTGGCCCCCCATTTAAGGTCCCTGGAGATGATGGTTCCAAGGAACGTAAATGACTCCACAGATGTGACTGTGGTGTTGTTGATGGTGAGTGGGGGGAGGGGAGGGGGAGCTCTTCGAAAGTCTGCAATTAGTTCCACTGTCTTGTGAGCATTGAGCTCCAGATTGTTGCGATGGCACCAGGACGCCAGCTGTGTCACTTCCCCTCTGTAGGCAGATTCCTCCCCATCCTGGATCAGTCCAATCAGGGTAGTGTCATCCGCAAACTTGAGGAGCTTGACAGAAGAGTCTGTGGAGGTGCAGTCATTGGTGTAGAGAGGGTAAAGGAGAGGGGAGAGTACGCAGCCTTGCGGTGCTCCTATGCTGAGGGTCTGCGGGTCCGAGATATGCTTTCCCAGCCTCACATGCTGCTTCCTGTCCATCAGGAAGTTGATGATCCACTGAGCTAGATAGAGCTCTTAAGGATAGCGGAGTCAGGGGATATGGGGAGAAGGCAGGAACGGGGTACTGATTGAGAATGATCAGCCATGATCACATTTAATGGCGGTGCTGGCTCGAAGGGCCGGATGGCCTCCTCCTGCACCTATTGTCTATTGTCTATTGACAGAGGGGTTCAGGCACAGTCTGCTGGGAGAGTTTGTTGTGTAGTAGCTCTGGCACAATGGTGTTAAAAGCAGAGCTAAAGTCCACAAACAGAATCATGGCTGATCATCCACAATCAGTTCTCCGTTCTGATTTAAGGTCAAGGTAAGACCGTACTCTTAAGAACTTTGTAACTTAGTGGGTGCTGGAAACGTGGTGACTCTTTGTGAAGTCCCTCGGTGAAGTCCACTATTACACTACAATTGTGGCACTTTTGTACTTATCTATGATTGTGCTTATCTATAGTGATCTTTCCTGAATTACCTGCAAAACAAATAATTTCACTGTACCTAGGTATATGTGACCACACAATATTAATCTTCCCATCAAAATTGTTTTTCAGTGGGATGTGTGGACAATGCCTATGGTCTGGCTTTCTCTCTCTGGGCTGGATTAGAAGACTAAAGGTTGGTTTAGTTTAGTTTAGAGATACAGTGTGGAAACAGGCCCTTCGGCCCACCGAGTCTGTGCCGACTAGCGAGCCCTGTACACTAGCACTTATCCCACACACTAGGGACAATTTACAATTTTTACCAGAGCCAATTAACTTACAAACCTGTACGTCTTTGTAGAGTGGGAGGAAACCGGAACACCCGGAGAAAACCCATGCAGTCCCGGGAGATCGTACAAACTCCATTCAGACAGCACCCGTGGTCAGGATTGAACCCATGTCTCTGAAGGTATAGGTTTATGGTGAGAGGGGCAAGGTTTACAGGGGATGTACGGGGGAAGTGTTTACCCAGTGTGGAGAGTGGGTGCTGCCAGGGATGGCCATGGGAAACAGTGGCATTCAAGAAGATTTTGGATAAGCCCATGGATAGGGAGGGATTGGAGGGATATAGATCACATGAAGGCAAGCAAGATTAGTTTAGCTTGGCATTATGTTCGGCATAGACCTTGTGAGCTGAAAGGCCTGTTCATGTGCTACACTGATCCATGTTCTCTGTTAGCTGGGTGCTATCTGTCCTCCTTATATCTAGCCATCCCTTCCAGAGGTTATCTTCAGAGACAGGCCACATGCTGATGAGGAACAGCTAATGATAATTTCCCATCAAACAGTTTAATGCTTTGCCCCCATACTTGAACCCTCAGAATATCAAACGGTTTCATTCCTCTCAGCCTTCAGAAGGAATTTGATAAATAATTTGTTTCATGAGAGAGAACTGTGACTTCTGACTTTGCAATTTTGGTATCGTTCGTGACCATCTCAGATGTGGAACATTACGAAGATGTTGCCAGGGCTAGAGGGTCTGAGTTACAGGGAGAGGTTGAGTAGGATGGGACTCTGTTCCTTGGAGTGCAGGTGGATGAGGGGTGACCTTATAGAAGTGTATAAGATCATGAGAGAAACAGATCGGGTAGATGCACAGAGTCTTTTGCCCAGAGTAGACAAATCGAGGACCAGAGGACATGGGTTTAAGGTGAAGGGGAACAGATTTCATAGGAACCTGAGGGGTAACTTTTTCACACAAAGGGTAGTGGGTGTATGGAACAAGCTGCCAGCGGAGGTAGTTGTGGCTGGGACTATCCCAACATTTTAGAAACTGTTAGACTGGTATGTGGATTGGACAGGTTTGGAGGGATATGGGACAAATGCAGGCAGGTGAGACTAGTGTAGCTGGGACATGCTGCCTGTTCAGCTGAGTTACTCCAGGAGTTTGTGCCTATCTTTAGTTTGGTTCTGTCTGGCTGACCTTGTAAAAGGACATGGGAACCAGTGTGAAGATGTGCTCATGACTTGTTTTCCTTGTCTGAGCTCTGACCGCTGAAAGGAGATGGCTGTTGAAATTACTTCCCTCCAAACCATTCTCTGCAAGAGGCGAGCAAATAAACATTGTCAGTTGACAAACTACACAGGTATCGGTGGGGAGTTTGTAATGTCTGACTGAAAACTACTTGTAACCGATAACAATTACTTATCTGAAGGGACAGAGTGCAATTTACTGCCCCTTTACAAGAAAAAAGGTGGAGGCTTTGAAGAGGTTTACCAGAATGCTGCCAGGATTAGGATCTACATGGAGAGATAGTGAGAGAGGGTAGTGATAGAGAGATAGTGAGAGAGGGTAGTGATAGAGAGATAGTGATAGAGAGATAGTGAGAGAGAGATAGTGATAGAGAGATAGTGATAGAGAGATAGTGATAGAGATAGTGAGAGAGGGTAGTGATAGAGAGATAGTGATAGAGAGATAGTGATAGAGATAGTGAGAGAGGGTAGTGATAGAGAGATAGTGAGAGAGGGTAGTGATAGAGAGATAGTGATAGAGAGATAGTGATAGAGATAGTGAGAGAGGGTAGTGATAGAGAGATAGTGATAGAGAGATAGTGAGAGAGAGATAGTGAGAGAGGGTAGTGATAGAGAGATAGTGATAGAGAGATAGTGATAGAGATAGTGAGAGAGGGTAGTGATAGAGAGATAGTGATAGAGAGATAGTGATAGAGATAGTGAGAGAGAGATAGTGAGAGAGGGTAGTGATAGAGAGATAGTGATAGAGAGATAGTGATAGAGATAGTGAGAGAGGGTAGTGATAGAGAGATAGTGAGAGAGGGTGTTGCAGGACTCTCATCAGAGAGAAAAGGAGAACCTGTTCAAAGTAGGCCCAACCTTGAGGAGATTCCGCAGTGGAGCAGGAAGGAACCACAGATACTGGTTTATACCAAAGACAGACACAAATTGCTGGAGTAACTCAGCGGTTCAGGCAGCATCTCTGGAGATAAAGAGTATGTGACGTTTTGGGTCTGAAGAAGGGTTCCAACCCGAAATGTCACCTTCCTTTTTCTCAAGAGATGCTGCCTGACCTGCTGACCTAGTCCAGCATTTTGAGTCTATCTTTGGCATAAAACCAGCATCTCCAGTTCCTTCCTACACCTATAAGGAGGGATTGGGCAAACTTGTTTTCACTGGAGTGTCGGTTGTTCCTCCTCTTCTTCCGTGTCCATCATCCGTGTTCCAAATGTTACATCACTGTCTTCGTCCGTCCTGATAAGGGCGCAAGCTTCCGGCGACAGTCAGTATGAGCTGTCACTTGTACGGTAGATGGTGGTGGCAGAATTAGCTCAGGACACTTCCAGTTTCCAGCCCCACCATGTGGACACCTGCTATGGGGCCCTGTCGGTTGTTGATGGGACCTGATAGAGGTCATAGCTTTAAAGGAATGGGGGAGGTTTTAACGGAGATGTGTGGGGCGAGTGTTTTACAGAGAGTGGTGGGGGCCTGGCACGTGCTGCCAGGGGTTGTGGTGGACACAGATACGATAGTGGGGTTGAGGAGGCTTTTAGGAAGACACGTGAATAAACAGAGAATGAAGGAATATGGACTAGATATTGACAATGAAGAGTGGTTTTAGCTGGCATCTTGTTCGGCATGGACATTATGGACTGAAGGGTCTTTTCCTGTGCTTTAGTTTTTAGCGTAGAGATACAGTGCGGAAACAGGCCATTCGGCCCGCCAAGTCTGTGCCGACCGGCGATCACACCGCACACTAACACTATCCTACACACTCGGGACAATTTACAATTTCTACCAAAGCCAATGAACCTACAAACCTGTACGTCTTTGGAATGTGGGAGGAAATCAGAGCCCACACAGTCAAGGGGTTAACGTACAAACTCTATACAGACAGCATCCGTAGTCAAGATCGAACCCGGGTCTCTGGCGCACCAACTCAGCAGCTCTACCCACTGCACCACCGTGCCACAACTCAGCAGCTCTACCCGCTGCACCACTGCACCACCGTGCCACAGGGCAGCAACTCAGCAGCTCTACCTGCTGCACCACCATGCCACAGGGCAGCAGCTCTACCCGCTGCACAGCTTGAAGCTGGCAGAATATTTAGTTAAACGTTTAATACATTTACTCCCAAATATGAATGAGCAATGTAACAATGTTCAAAAACATCCGCATATCTTCAATTCATTTCTTTTGAGGGACATAAATAAATAAAGACCACTGCTCCAAATGGCACATGAATGATTAATTTCAGGTTATTTTTAGCATGTGTTACTGACAGGTCAAATATGCTTTAGAAGATCGGGTTATAAAATATATTGCAAGATATGTAAAAATAAAAGTGACTGTGTCCTTTTGAGAGAGAGGGTTAGTTTGATCATTTGATTATTCACATGGGAACATAGTACAGTACGGCACAGGAACAGGCCCTTTGGCCCACAATGTCCGTGCTGAACACAATGTCAGATTGCATTCATCTCTGCCTGCACATCATCCATATCCCTCCATTCCAGCCTATTCAAAAGTCCCTTAAATATCGATATCACATCTGCCTTCACCACCTCTCCTGCCAGCACATTCCAGGCACCCACCACTCTGTGTAAAACACCTTCCCAACCTATATTTCGCAGTTGATGATAAGATAAAAACCTTCAAAACAATGCCTCAGAATGGAGGCAAATACACAGTGATACTGCTGTGATAGTTGTGTGATGATACCATACACAGTGATACTGCTGTGATAGTTGTGTGATGATACCATACACAGTGATACTGCTGTGATAATTGACCATTGTGTCATCATGATCTTCTGTCAGATTAGAAATCAACAACACTCTTTGGGGGCGGCACGGTGGCGCAGCGGTAGAGTTGCTGCCTTACGGAGCCAGAGACCCGGGTTCGATCCTGACTACGGGCGCTGTCTGTACGGAGTTTGTACCTTCTCCCCGTGACCTGCGTGGGTTTTCTCCGAGAACTTTAGTTTCCTCCCACACTCCAAAGACATACAGGTTTATAAGTTAATTGGCTTGGTATAAATGTAAATTGTCCCTAGTGTGTGTAGGATAGTGTTAATGCGCGGGGATCAATGGTCGGTGCGGACTCGGTGGGCCGAAGGGCTTGTTTCCAAACTCTATCTGTAAACTCAACTCTTGAATTCAAATCCCATCTGACAACTAAGAAATAAATTCAATTCATGAAATAAATCTGTAGGAAAGATGACGTTAAGCTGGAAAGATTGCAGGGAAGAATTATGTTGATGTTGCTGGGATTTGACGGTCTAAGCTGCAGAGAGAGGGTTGCAGGCTTGGACTCTATTCCTAGGAGCGCAGGAGACTGAGGGGTGATGTTGTAGAGGTGAATAAGATCACGAGGGGTATAGATAGAGTCAATGCATACAGTAAATGTTCCCGGGATAGGGGAATGGAGATCATGGGCTTAAGGTGAGAGGAACAAGATTTAATAGGATCCCGAGGGGCAACGTTTCCACTCAGTGGGCGGTGGTTATATGGAATGGGCTGCCCGACGAAGCAGTTAAGGCAGATACAATAACAATATTTAAAAGACACTTGGACAATACCATAGAAAAGACATCGGAATATTAGCCAAATGACTAGTTTACTTTACTTTTCAGCTTTAGAGATAGTAGGAAACAGGCCCTTTGGCCCACCGCGTTTGTGCCGACCAGCGATCCCTGCACACTAACACGATCCCGCACACTCGGGTCAAGTTTTTTAAACAACTTACCGGAGCCAATTAACCTACAAACCTGTACGACTTTGGAGTGTGGTAGGAAACCGGAGCACCCAGAGGGAACCCACGCGGTCATAGAGCCAACCTACAAACTCCGTAGAGATAGTGCCCAGTCAGGATTGAACCCCAGCTTCTGGCGCTGTAAGGCAGCAACTCTACCTTTGAGCCAGTCATAGTGCTATACCAATAGTGACAATGCTATACCAATAGTGACAGTGCTATACCGATAGTGACAGTGCTATACCGATAGTGACAGTGCTATACCGATAGTGACAGTGCTATACCGATAGTGACAGTGCTATACCGATAGTGACAGTGCTATACCAATAGTGACAGTGCTATACCGATAGTGACAGTGCTATACTGATAGTGACAGTGCTATACCAATAGTGACAGTGCTATACCAATAGTGACAGTGCTATACCGATAGTGACAGTGCTATACCGATAGTGACAGTGCTATACCAATAGTGACAGTGCTATACCGATAGTGACAGTGCTATACCAATAGTGACAGTGCTATACCAATAGTGACAGTGCTATACTGATAGTGACAGTGCTATACCGATAGTGACAGTGCTATACCAATAGTGACAGTGCTATACCAATAGTGACAGTGCTATACCGATAGTGACAGTGCTATACCTATAGTGACAGTGCTATACCAATAGTGACAGTGCTATACCAATAGTGACAGTGCTATACCGATAGTGACAGTGCTATACCGATAGTGACAGTGCTATGCCGATAGTGACAGTGCTATACCGATAGTGACAGTGCTATACCGATAGTGACAGTGCTATACCGATAGTGACAGTGCTATACCGATAGTGACAGTGCTATACCGATAGTGACAGTGCTATACCGATAGTGACAGTGCTATACCGATAGTGACAGTGCTATACCGATAGTGACAGTGCTATACCGATAGTGACAGTGCTATACTGATAGAGTTATAGTGCTATACCAATAGTGACAGTGCTATACCAATAGTGACAGTGCTATACCGATAGTGACAGTGTTATACCGATAGTGACAGTGCTATACAGCACGGAAATAGTTCAGATGGGGCATCTTGGTCACTATGGATGAGTGTTGCCAAAGAGCCTGTTTTCATGCTCTATGACTCTATGACCTTAAAAACATTAACCCTGACCATGAAACTGGTTTGGTGGAGACTCCATTGGGTCACTGTTGGTGTTGAAGGAATGGAGTTGACTGCCCAGACCCTGTGTAGCAGGCACTGGGACTGACTTGTAACTCTGAAAATGTGAGTGCGGGAACAATTAGAGATGAACAATAAATACTGGCCCTTTTAATTAATTGAAAGCCATTAAAATTACAGAGCATTAAATATTTCCAATAATTCATAAGTCAGAAATGGTGCTACCGCCTGACTGTAAATTGCTTTGCGTTACTTAGTTTCTCGTGAAAGCAATCTTTAATATCCGGTCAACCAGAGATCAAATTCGGATCCATTAGTCAAATGGAATTTGCAACACACAGCCAATTCAGGAACACATTCAAATGGTTTGTGGTAAAAGGCCTCTACCTCCCAGGGAGGTGGTGCACTGGGATAGACAAACGTTGGAGGTTTCTGGAGGGAGTGAATGAATGGATTTATTGTCACATGTGACAAGCCACAGTGATATATCTCTCACTAAAGTTCAGTGTGTGTATATATACACATACAAATACACATATATATACCATACCATACACATACAGCTGGAAACAGGCCTTTTCGGCCCACCAAGTCCGTGCCGCCCAGCGATCCCTGTACATTAACACTATCCTACACACACTAGGGACAATTTTTACATTTACCCAGCCAATTAACCTACATACCTGTACATCTTTGGAGTGTGGGAGGAAACCGAAGATCTCGGAGAAAACCCACGCAGGTCACGGGGAGAACGTACAAACTCCTTACAGTGCAGCACCCGTAGTCAGGATCGAACCTGAGTCTCCGGCGCTGCATTCGCTGTAAAGCAGCAACTCTACCGCTGCGCTACTGTGCCGTACCGAGCATATATATGATCTATATATAGATATAATCTATATATATATAGATGTATACACTCACATGCGTACACACAAAAAAACAAAGAATAATAGTACAACAATAACAATAATAGTCTATGAAGTTCAGAACTTATTTGAGGTTGTAGTGTTTAATAGCCGAATGGCTGTTGGGAAGAAGCTGTTCCTGAACCTGAGGGATACAGAGTTCAGGAAGGCCGGGTGAAAGGAGTGGGCACGAGCGTGTAGAGTCATAGAGTTATACATACAATGTGGAAATAGGCCTTTCCTGGATAAATCCTTGAAACACCCAAGAGCTCCAATTGGTCTGAAACACTTTCTCTCATCCAGCAAGAGGCAACAAGCCTTCTTTATGTTGTGAATTGCTCTCAAATCCATTGTATCTCGATAATCAATAACTGAAACATTTGACGGAGCTATTTTTGATTTCCTTTTCCCAGGCTCTGGGCTGAAGGTAATTTCTTTGTCCCTGGAGAATTGTGGATTTGCGTCAAGTCAGGTTTATTGTTATATGCACAAGAATGGCGAGGTAGACTTACAATGGAAATCTTGTTTACAGCAACATCACGCATACATCGACTCTGACAACACACACAAAAACATACTGTACATTGTCTACATATTCTACAAGAAAATGAAAAGAAATGGTGTGCACAAAGAAAAATACATAAGTGCTAAACACAATTAGAAAACACATCCATGGTAGTACAAGAGCTGGTCCCTAGTATGTAGCTGGTCCCTAGTATGTCCCTAGTATGTCCCTAGTATGTCCCTAGTATGTCCCATGGTAGTACAAGAGCTGGTCCCTAGTATGTAGCTGGTCCCTAGTATGTCCCTAGTATGTCCCATGGTAGTACAAGAGCTGGTCCCTAGTATGTAGCTGGTCCCTAGTATGTCCCTAGTATGTCCCCAGTATGTCCCTAGTATGTCCCATGGTAGTACAAGAGCTGGTCCCTAGTATTCTATTATTTAATTCCATTTAGTTTAGTTAAGTTTAGTTTAGTATAGAAACATAGAAACATAGAAACATAGAAAATAGGTGCAGGAGTAGGCCATTCGGCCCTTTGAGCCTGCACCGCCATTCAATATGATCATGGCTGATCATCCAGCTCAGTAGCCTGTACCTGCCTTCTCTCCATACCCCCTGATCCCTTTAGCAAAAAGGGCCACATCTAACTCCCTCTTAAATATAGCCAATGAACTGGCCTCAACTACCTTCTGTGGCAGAGAATTCCACAGACTCACCACTCTCTGTGTGAAGAAATGTTTTCTCATCTCGGTCCTAAAAGACTTCCCCCTTATCCTTAAGCTGTGACCCCTGGTTCTGGATTCCCCCAACATCGGGAACAATCTTCCCGCATCTAGCCTCTCCAACCCCTTAAGAATTTTATATGTTTCTATAAGATCCCCCCTCAGTCTTCTAAATTCTAGCGAGTACAAGCCCAGTCTATCCAGTCTTTCCTCATATTTAAGTCCCGCCATCCCAGGGATCAATCTGGTGAACCTTCTCTGTACTCCCTCTAAGGCAAGAACGTCTTTCCTCAGGTTAGGAGACCAAAACTGCACACAATAGTATAGTTTAGTTTATTGTCACGTGAAAAGCCTTTTGTCGCCCGCTGTGCAGTCAGCGGATGATTATAATCAAGCTGTCCACGGTGTACAGGATTGGGGTCGTGCAGGTTCATTCCATAACCTGATGGCCGAAGGAAAGTAGCTGTTCCTGAACCTGGCAGCATGGACTTCAGGCTTTGGTCCCTCCCGCCCGATGGTAGCAACAAGAAGAGAGTGTGTGTCTCTCACATGTTCTCCAAACATGGGAACCTAAAAGACACAGTGGCGCAGAGGTAGAGTTGCTGCCTGTCTCACTGAGTTACGCCAGCATTTGGTGTCTGTGTTCAGTGTAAACCTGCATCTGCAGTCCCTTCCTACACAAAGACATAACACCTTTCAGTTTAGTGAAGGCTTTTGTGTTTCTTTGATTGTGTTGATTTGTAACAATTGTGTCTGAGACTGCAACCATGGCACCATCGCAAACGATCTAAGTACAGACAAGCAAATGGACGGATAGAAGGTGATCTGTGTACAGATGAGGGAGTGGTGCATGTGTCACACTGAGTCACTGTGTGAGAATTGTGCATCGGCACATTCACAGACAGGCAATACCTCCTGCTTTCACAGAACAGGTCCAACTTCACACTGAATATTTGGGTTAATTCTAAGCAATTGCAAGAAACCTCCTTTACCGACCAAGCTTTGTAGGTGATTTTGAATTGTGCCAAATGCAATACCTGCCAAAGTTGTAGGAACAAACCACCTGTCCACACATCGAAGATAGACACAAAGTGCTGGAGTAACTCAACGGGACAGGCAGCATCTCTGGAGAGAAGGAATGGGTGACATTTCAGGTGGAGACCCTTCTTCAGACTGACAGTCAGGGGAGAGGGAGACATAGAGATGTGGAAGGGTAAAGAGTGAAAACACAGTCCAAAGTGGACAATGATCAAGAAAATGTAGAATGGTACATTGACAGCTGGGGAGAAGGTGTCAAGGCACGTAATCAGTAATATTTAATCGGGAGGGCAATTAAACCAGTCGATAAACTAGGATGGGGAGGGACAGAGAGAGAGAAAGCAAGGGTTACTTGAAGTTAGAGATACACACAACTGAGTTGTAAGCTGCCCATGCGAAATGTGAGGTGTTGTTCCTCCAATTTGCACTGGGTCTCACTCTGACAGTGGAGGAGGCCCAGGATAGACACATCAAGATGGCTTTGTGAAAATGCAAATGGCTGCTTCCCAGTACTAACTGAAGCAGATTGAAGTGAAAGACTTGAGTTTATGGACCAGTGTTGTCTGTATTGTAGAGATTAGTTGAGGTGTATATTGTGTTCGCAAGATTCAAGAGTCAAGTGAAGAGTGTTTAATTGTCAACTTTACTGACAGCAAAACGATGAATTTCTTACATGCAGCATCTTACATATAACATATAACATATAACATATAACATATAACATATAACATATAACAACTACAGCATGCAGCATCTTAACCAGCTTGCAAATGTAATAATGGACAGATCAATGTAATAATGGATAGATCAATAATACAATAAAATATTACCAACAATACGAGGTAACTAAATGGTGCAAAACCAAAGTCTACAGTCCAGAGTAGATTATAGACACAGAAAGCTGGAGTAACTCAACGGGTCAGGCAATATCTCTGGAGAAAGGAATAGGTGACGTACCTCGACCCGAAACATCACCTACTCCTTTCTCCAGAGATGCTGCCTGACCCAGAGTTACTCCAGCTTTTTGTGTCTATCTTCGGTGAAAACCAGCACCTGCAGTTCCTTCCCACCCCATACATATCATAGTTGATAGGGTAATCGATGGTGCTGTGAAGTGTTCAAGGGCCTGGTGGTGCTCAGATGAAGCCGTTCTTGAACCGGGTGCTCTTGGTTTTCACTGAAGGCCTGATTTCTATCTGTGGTCCTCATTTATGTTGTCTTCCATCTTTAAATGTTATGAATAGGAAAAATATCAAAAACTATGTCTTACCTTTGAGTCATGACTTCAGATGAACTAACACCAGAGAGTGGTTGGAAAATGTATCTAAAGATCTACCTTATGGCATATAATGGGATTAGAGTAGATGAGCATAAAGGTCAGCAGTGATGTGGTGGGCCGAAGGGCCAGCATCTGCGTAACTCTACGGCTCTGTGCTACAACAACAACTTTCCCGTCACTCCTGCAATTCAGTCGGAGACTTCCCAGTGTCTCAGCGACACTTCTCCACGTCTCACTCTCTACCCCCCCACCCACTCTCTACCCCCCACCCACCCACTCTCTACCCCCCCACCCACTCTCTACCCCCCCACCCACTCTCTACCCCCCACCCACTCTCTACCCCCCACCCACTCTCTACCCCCCACTCACTCTCTACCCCCCACTCACTTTCTACCCCCACCACCCACTCACTTTCTACCCCCACCACCCACCCACTCTCTATCTCCCCACCCACTCTCTACCCCCCCACCCACTCTCTACCCCCCACCCACTCTCTACCCCCCCACCCACTCTCTACCCCCCACCCACTCTCTACCCCCACCACCCACCCACTCTCTATCTCCCCACCCACTCTCTACCCCCCACCCACTCTTTACCCCCCACCCACTCTCTACCCCCCCACCACTTACCCCCCACCCACTCTCTTCCCCCCCAACCACCCACTCTTTACCCCCCACCCACTCTCTACCCCCCCACTCTACCCCCCACCCACTCTCTTCCCCCCCACTCTCTACCCCCCACCCACTTGTCCCCCACTGACTCTCTACCCCCCCACTCTACCCCTACTCTACCCCCCCTCTACCCCTACTCTACCCCCCCACTCTACCCCCCCCCACTCTACCCCCCCCACTCTCCCCCCCCACTCTCTATCTACCCCCCCCACTCTCTACCCCCCCCCCACTCTCTACCCCCCCCCCACTCTCTACCCCCCCCCCCCCCCACTCTCTACCCCCCCCCCCTCTCTCCTCTCTCTCTCCCCCAGTGGTGGTCACCACATTTTTTCTGTATATTCCAATATTTCAAGCTCTTTTTAAAAATTGAACTTTATTTATTTGTTGCCGTATAAACCTAATGTAAACTAACCTGATCTAACCTAAGCTAGTTTAACCTTTCCTAATCTAATCTAACGTAACCTAGTCTAAACTTTTTTGAGTTCATTAAATTTATAAAACTCACACTTCTTTATTTTTTCCTACGGCCCGCAAAAATAATATAATGTAATGTGGCCCTCGTGCTGAAAAGTTTGGAGGCCCCTGCTCTAAACCATGTACCTGTTCAGATGTCTTTTAAATGTTATTATTGTACCTGCTTTCTCAGGGATGGCCACCATTGGATACTTTGAGGTCATGCGTTACTATCTCAGTATTACATTTGAATCCTTTCCTATACATTCCTTGCCTGCATTCATCCCTGCAATTGGCCCATAAATTGATAGTCATAGAGCTATACGTCATGGAAGAGGCCCTTCGGCCCACCTTGTCAGTGCTGAACAAGTTGGCATATTGGCTGGTATTTGGCCCATAGCCATCTCAACCTTTCCTATTCATATATTTGTCCAAATGTCTTTGAAAAGTCAAAGTTGTACTCACTTCAATAGCTTCCTCTGGCAGCTCATATAAACAACCCACTGAGTGAAAAAGTTCATTCTTAAATCTCTCCCCTCATACCTTAAACCTATGCCCTTTAGTTTTAGAATCCTCTACACTGGGGAAAAAGACTCTGTGCATTGACTTTATCCATGCCTCTCATGAGCAGTCGGAAGGGTCTCGATCCGTAACGTCACCTATTCCTTTTCTCCAGAGATGCTGCTTGACCCATTGAGTTACTCCAGCATTTGTATCTATCCTCATGAACGTGTACAACTCGGTACTGTCACCTCTCAGCCTCCTTCGCTCCAAAGTCTATCCAACCTCTCCCTATAACATCAGCCCACAAGCCCAAGTAACATCCTGGTGAACCTCTTCTGCACTCTTCCCAACTTTATGACATCTTTCCCGTAGCTGTGTGACCAGAACTGCACATGGTCCCACTGTATTGAGTGGTGCCTGGCCCCAACCCAGACATGGGGAGCTGGGCTAAATCATCTCTTCCTCTGCTGATCTTTGATGACTTGACCCTTGCCTAATGTTAAAATCCCACCACTTGTGTCTGCACTGCTGCAAAGTAATAATAGAACACATCCCATAATTTTGTTTCCATCAATTACTTTGGACGATTCTTGGCTTTATCCTTAAGTGGTCCATTAGCACTTCCCCCATTGAAAGGCAATAAAATAGATTAGAGGCTCCACGTGTGGATTAGATCATTGTAAGCTGATGTAATGACCCCAGAACTCTGCAATACTCACTCTCCAGGCATGCAAACACAATCTCTTTCTGTTGATTAGTTATAGCTCTATGTTTGGAAGGTTTGTCAGATTTTGGTTTAGGAGCTGGGGAGTGCATATTAAAGTTTAATTCCTTCCCTTAACTCATGCCGTGGTTATCATCAATTAGTTGGTTCTGGGTGTTGGAGCGCTAGTCACTCTATGCTGGAGGAGAAGGGGTGATCGAACACAGGTATGTGGATAGACACAAAGTGCTGGAGTAACTCAGTGGCACAGGAAACATCTCTGGAGAGAAGGAATGGGTGACGTTTTGGGTCGAGTCCCTTATTCAGACTGGTGAAAGTTGTGGGGGAAATGCCGAGCTTCCTAAGCCGATTCACCTATCCTGGACTTCGTTAAAGATTGTAAATTGTGGCTAGTTTGTAGGACTGCACTAGTGTCTGGCGATCGCTGGTCGGCTTGGACTCGGTGGGCTGAAGGGCCTGTTTCTGCACTGTATCTCTAAACTACAACTACAACACATCTCCTGTTCACTAGCTCCTTTCCCCGCTCAGCATCATCTCTTCCCATGGTTTACAAATTAGAAATTAATTGAATTCCCAGCTAGCATGCCTCACACTGCACTAACATCCTCACATAAGCCTTTCCAAATGTATTACTGAGAAGAGGACATTTCTGGCAAGATGGCTGTTTTGTTGCTCGTGAACAGATGTCCTGAACTGAAGGCATTTGGAACTGGAGACACATAAAGGCACAAACTGTGTAAAGACAGCGGATTTCATTGCCTGAAGGACGTTTAGGTTTTGACAACAATTTCTCAGCTTTGCCAGCATTACGTTCTTTTGGACTGAATTCAAATTCACATCCACTTGATGTCCTGTATTTGGCCCGTAATGTCACGGCAAGGTTGAATGCAAGACAGAGGTATAAAAACATCGAACACAGAGACGTACAGCACAGAAACAAGCTCTTTGGCTCACCATGTCTGCTTTGAACATGATGCCAATATAAATTAATCTCATCTGCTTGCACATGATCCATTTCCCTCTCCTGCTTACATATTAAAGCGCAGATCTAAAAGCCCCATCAATCCCACAATGGTATCTGCTTTCACCACCACCCCCTGGGAGCCTGGTCCTGATACCTACCATCTTCCATGTAAAAAACATCTCCTTTAAACTTTGCTCCCCACTTTAAACCTGTGACCTATAATCTTTGACACTTCCACTTTTGGAAAAGGTTCTGACTGAGGCCGGCACGGTGGTGCAGCAGTAGAGTTGCTGCCTCACAGCGCCAGAGACCCGGGTTCCATCCTGACTATGGGTGCTGTCTGTGTGGAGTTTGTACGTTCTCCCTGTGACCTGTGTGGGTTTTGTAAAATTGTACATTTTCCGTATTGTGTAGGATAATGCTAGTGTGTGGGGTGGTTGCTAGTCGGCACGGTCACGCTAGGCATCGCTGAGCGAGCATCGCTAGTCGGCGCGGTCACGCTAGGCATCGCTGAGCGAGCATCGCTAGTCGGCGCGGTCACGCTAGGCCAAAGGGCCTGTTTCCACGCTGTACTCTAAAGTCTAATCTCAAAGCCATTGCCTGAATAAAAGAGCGTTCCTTTAGAAAGGAGACGAGGAATTTTTAGTTTAGTTCAGTTTAGAGATACAGCGTGGAAACAGGCCATTCGGCCCACAGCGTCTGCGCCGACCAGCGACCCCCACACATGAACACTACCCTACACACGGGATAATCTCACTTTTTATACCAAGCCAATTAACCTACAAACCTGTACATCTTTGGAGTGGGGGAGGAAACCGAAGATCTCGGAGAAAACCCACGCAGGTCATGGGGAGAATGTACAAACTCCATACAGGCATGTACCCGTAGTCAGGGTCGAACCCAGGTCTCTGGCGCTGTAAGGCAGTAGCTCTACCGCTACACCACTGTGCCGTTTAATTTCTTTAGTCAGAGAGTGGTGAATCTGTGGAATTCATTACAACAGAAGGACGTGGAGGCCAAGTCAATGGATATTTTTAAGGTGGAGATAGATTCTTGATTAGCACGGGTGTCAGGAATTATGGGGTGAAGGCAGGAAAATGAGTAGAGAGGGAAAGATAGCACAGCCATGATTGAATGGCAGAGTAGATTTCTTGAGCCAAATGGCCTAATTCTGCTCCTACAACATGAACAACTTATCCTTGGGTTCCTCAGCCACGCTTATATCCTGTTTACTCGTATTCATGTGAATCACCTCAAGAGATTTCTGTTGCACAAAGGTCACCATGTAAATACAACTTTGGTAACCTTATCAGCGCGACTTACAAAATAGAATTCACAGCTAGCTTCGCACAGGCTAGAAGCTCAAATGGTTCATGTCAAAACTCCATCTTTTATTAGTAACATAACGCATGTTTATAAAGAAGAAATCACAGCACATTTAAATTGCGATTTGTGTTTATATTAAGAAAAATTGATTTATTTCCCATTAAAAATGAATATTACCAAAAAACTGGATGAATGTTAGTGCTGACACCATTTCTCCAGAGTAGAAATTACAGGTCTTGTTGCTATAAATAAACCATGCACATCCTGCATTAAAATCGTTTGGCTTCATTTAATGGAAGATGTGGCTATAATTAAGAGAGAGGGGGAGGGGGTGGGGGGGAGACCAAATAATACAGTCACACAATAGGGTGACGGAGGGAAAAACTACCATCGGTGTTCAAAATTGGATTGGCCATTGTGAGTAAGGACCCTGACAAAATGAACAGGTGGGGTGATAGGTCCAAGGGCAAGGTTCACTCAGCATGCAACTGAATACAATGGTTTCATGCACTGGAAATTAAAAACTGGACGAGTAAGAGAGAAAAAATAACAGTTTCTGATTTGGGCAATTGTCCGAGAACTCCCGGCACTCCAGCCTTTCCCGATTGCAAGCTGTCAGGAACGTTCGTGATCCGGATGCCGTTCAGTCCCTTGGTGAGTCGCCAGGAGTCGTGGGAGCTCTCCCTTCTTCAAGGAGATGGTGCTGCCTTGAGGGAGTTGCAGGATCCTTGGGTGCCGACACAAGGTTGTCCCAGCCACTGAATTAGAATGAGAGACAAAGAGATAGCATTAGGTTTGTTACTGAATCAATCGAGATGGTAAAATCCTGCCTCCAACACGTCTGTGCCTGCTCAATGTTACCCACTCCAGTCATTTCATGTTGGCAGTTTTCGTAAGTTCTTGTTCATAAGTTCTAGGAGCAGAATTATGCCATTTGGCCCATCAAGTCTCCTCCACCATTCAATCAGGGCTGATCTACCTTTTCCTTTCAACCCCATTCCCCTGCTTTCTCCCCATAATCACTGACGCCCTTACGAAACAAGAATCTGTCAATTTCCACCTTAAAAAGGAGAGGAGAGGAGAGGAGAGGAGAGGAGAGCAGAGGAGAGGAGAGGAGAGGAGAGGAGAGGAGAGGAAAGGAGAGGAGAGGAGAGGAGAGGAGAGGGACATTGGGTCGTGGGATCTGCTCCAGTACATGGAGCATGGAGACTTTGAATAACAACGCCAATAATGGTGGTGCCCACATGTGTAATATATGTGTAATGGTGGTGCCCACATGTGTAATATATGTGTAATGGTGGTGCCCACATGTGTAATATATGTGTAATGGTGGTTCCCACATGTGTAATATATGTGTAATGGTGGTTCCCACATGTGTAATATATGTGTAATGGTGGTGCCCACATGTGTAATATATGTGTAATGGTGGTGCCCACATGTGTAATATATGTGTAATGGTGGTTCCCACATGTGTAATATATACAAAAAGAATCTCACTGTGCAGTTGCATTTGTGACAAATAAAGCCCCATTGAACCAATGATGTTAATGCAAATGGGTTAGAATGGCCACATCGCCATGGTGGACCAAAGGGTCTGATGCCTCATTGACTCATCCCTCTGACAGTGAGGTTGTCCCTCAGCGTTCAAGGTCAAGTGTGCGACTTGAAGTCATGATGCCCTGGCTTAGATGCCACTAACAGACCAATGACGGTGAGATGGATACTCTCCAAAAGAGCACAAAGAGACACAGAAACAGGGGGCCCAATCCCGATCAGGACAGTGGTTGCAAGGACGAGAAAGTCCACTGCACCCCAGCTGGTTCCATTGGCTTGGTTCCTCTTATAATTTCTACATCATTCACAAACTAACCTCCAAAATAAGGATACTGTAATATAACCCATCTCCAGGGCAGGATTGTGTGCCAGGAATATATCCAGACGATGTGAGTTGACTCAATCATTTCCTGTCGTGCATGAATCAGGCTTTGTCCCACCAAACTTGCCCCCTCTCCCAGGCTGGACATCTGCTGAATGAAAGGCTGGCAGTGATGTAGAACCTGGTGTGATGTGCCACTGCCACCTTCCACTCTGGGCATGAGCCAAAGGTGGAACTTTGTGCAAGCAGGATTTCATGACCACACATTGGTCGGGTGAGTGAGAGATACTCCAAAATCTTTGTCCAGGTTTAGGTTCAGAAGTTCATAAGTGATGGGAGCAGAATTAGGCCATTTGGCCCATCAATTCTACTCCACAATTCAATCATGGCTGATCTATCTTTCTCTCTCAACCCCATTCTACTGCCTTCCCCCCATTAACCCCTGACACCTGCAATAATCAATAATCTATCTTTCTCTGCCTTAAAAATATCTATTGACTTGGTCTCCACAGCCTACCCCACAGATTCACCACCCTCTGACTAAAGACATTTCCCCTCATCTCCTTCTTAAAGTAGTGTCCTTTAATTCTGAGGCTGTGACGTAAGAGACACCTGTGGCTGACGAGGGAAGTCAGGGACAGCATAAAAATTAAGGAGAGGAAGTATAACATAGCAAAGAAGAGTGGGAAGACAGAGGATTGGGACTCTTTTAAAGAGCAACAAAAGTTAACTAAAAAGGCAATACGAGGAGAAAAGATGAGGTACGAGGGTAAACTAGCCAATAATATAAAGGAGGATAGCAAAAGTTTTTTTAGGTACGTGAAGAGGAAAAAAATAGTCAAGGCAAATGTGGGTCCCTTGAAGACAGAAGCAGGGGAATTTATTATGGGGAACAAAGAAATGGCAGACGAGTTAAATCGTTACTTTGGATCTGTCTTCACTGAGGAAGATACACACAATCTCCCAAATGTTCTAGGGGCTGGAGAACCTAGGGTGATGGAGGAACTGAAGGAAATCCACATTAGGCAGGAAATGGTTTTGGGTAGACTGATGGGACTGAAGGCTGATAAATCCCCAGGGCCTGATGGTCTGCATCCCAGAGTACTTAAGGAGGTGGCTCTAGAAATAGTGGAAGCATTGGAGATCATTTTTCAATGTTCTATAGATTCAGGATCAGTTCCTGTGGATTGGAGAATAGCAAATGTTATCCCACTTTTTAAGAAAGGAGGGAGAGAGAAAACGGGTAATTATAGACCAGTTAGTCTGACATCAGTGGTGGGGAAAATGCTGGAGTCAATTATAAAAGACGAAATTGCTGAGCATTTGGATAGCAGTAACGGGATCGTTCCGAGTCAGCATGGATTTACGAAGGGGAAATCATGCTTGACAAATCTACTGGAATTTTTTGAGGATGTAACTAGGAAAATTGACAAGGGAGAGTCAGTGGATGTGGTGTACCTCGACTTTCAGAAAGCCTTCGACAAGGTCCCACATAGGAGATTAGTGGGCAAAATTAGGGCACATGGTATTGGGGGTAGGGTACTGACATGGATAGAAAATTGGTTAACAGACAGAAAGCAAAGAGTGGGGATAAATGGGTCCCTTTCGGAATGGCAGGCAGTGACCAGTGGGGTACCGCAAGGTTCGGTGCTGGGACCCCAGCTATTTACGATATACATTAATGACTTAGACGAAGGGATTAAAAGTACCATTAGCAAATTTGCAGATGATACTAAGTTGGGGGGTAGTGTGAATTGTGAGGAAGATGCAATAAGGCTGCAGGGTGACCTGGACAGGTTGTGTGAGTGGGCGGATACATGGCAGATGCAGTTTAATGTAGATAAGTGTGAGGTTATTCACTTTGGAAGTAAGAATAGAAAGGCAGATTATTATCTGAATGGTGTCAAGTTAGGAGGAGGGGGAGTTCAACGAGATCTGGGTGTCCTAGTGCATCAGTCAATGAAAGGAAGCATGCAGGTTCAGCAGGCAGTGAAGAAAGCCAATGGAATGTTGGCCTTCGTAACAAGAGGAGTTGAGTATAGGAGCAAAGAGGTCCTTCTACAGTTGTACCGGGCCCTGGTGAGACCGCACCTGGAGTACTGTGTGCAGTTTTGGTCTCCAAATATGAGGAAGGATATTCTTGCTATGGAGGGCGTGCAGCGTAGGTTCACTAGATTAATTCCCGGAATGGCGGGACTGTCGTATGTTGAAAGGCTGGAGCGATTGGGCTTGTATACACTGGAATTTAGAAGGATGAGGGGGGATCTTATTGAAACATATAAGATAATTAGGGGATTGGACATATTAGAGGCAGATAACATGTTCCCAATGTTGGGGGAGTCCAGAACAAGGGGCCACAGTTTGAGAATAAGGGGTAGGCCATTTAGAACGGAGATGAGGAAGAACTTTTTCAGTCAGAGGGTGGTGAAGGTGTGGCATTCTCTGCCTCAGAAGGCAGTGGTGGCCAGTTCGTTGGATGCTTTCAAGAGAGAGCTGGATAGAGCTCTTAAGGATAGCGGAGTGAGGGGGTATGGGGAGAAGGCAGGAACGGGGTACTGATTGATAGTGATCAGCCATGATTGCATTGAATGGCGGTGCTGGCTCGAAGGGCTGAATGGCCTACTCCTGCACCTATTGTCTATTGTCTATTGTCTATTGTCTAGATTCTCCCACTAGCGGTGGAACATCCTCTCCACATCCACTCTATCCAGGCCTGAATGCTGCCTGGATTTGAGGGTATTGGTGATAAGGTGAGCATCTTATCTGAGGCTGGGAGACCTGATAAAAGTCTTGTTTAGTTTAATTTAGTTTGTTGTCACGTGTACTGGGGTAGAGTGAAAAGCTTTTGTTACGTGCTGATTAGTCCGCGGAAAGACCGCAACATGATGGCATGGCAGTAGAGCTGTGCCCCACAACGCCAGGGACCCAGGTTCAATCTTGCCTACAGGTGCTGTTCGTACAGAGTTTGTACGTTCTCCCCATGACTGCGTGGGTTTCTCCGGGTGCTCCGGTTTCTTCCCACACTTCCCAGACGTACAGGTTAGTAGGTTAATTGGCTTTGCTAAGTTGTAAGATTGCCCCTCGTGTGTGTAGGCTAGTGTATGGGGTGATCGCTGGTCAGCATGAACTCAGGGAGCTGAAGGTCCTGTTTCTGCTGTATGTCTAAACTCTGACAAATGATTACAATCGTGCCGTCCACAGTGTACAGATACATGATAAAGGGAATAACGTGAATAACGTTTAGTGCAAGATAAAAGTCCAGTAAAATCAGATCAAAGATAGTCCGAGGGTCTCCAATGAGGTAGATAGTAGCTCTCTAGTTGTTGACTCTCTAGTAGTCAGTTCAGTTGCATGATAACAGCAGTAACAGTGTATAGATAGGGGAGGCCATGTGAACCGTGCCCTGAGGTGGGAATGTCTAAGTCTAGACGGCGGAGCTTTAAGGTGAGAGGGGAAACGTTGAGGAGATTTGCAGGGCACGTTTGTAAACAGAGTACATTAGGGTTAGGGTTAGGGTTAGGGTTAGGGTTAGGGATGCCTGGAAGATGCTGCCAGGGGTATTGATGGAGGCAGATACAATAAAGAGGCTTTAGGATAGACACATTGATATGCAGGGAATGGAGGGATATGGATCACTTGCAGGCAGAGGAGATTAGTTTAACTTGGCTCGTGTTCAGCACAGACTTTGTGGGCTGAACATCACTACTCTCAATGTAATAAGTTTTTCCCTCCTCCCGTCTCTGTCAGTCCGTCAGTCTGGATCTGTGACATGAATCCCCACACTGCCTCGCTCTGTCGGATCAGACACATGCTGCGCAATTTAAAAGGTTCACGACTGAATCGAACCTCAGCTGCTAGCTATTCCTTTCTGCGTATAAAACCCACCAGGAGCCTGTGAATTGCGAGCATGAGACTTCTGTCACATAATCCCCAGCCTCATGTCATGTTCACAGGGTGTGGGTGCAGAGGAGGAGGGGAGCAAGGCTGCCAAATTACTCATCGGCTGCTGAGAGTGTTGGAGAGGGGACTGATGTGGAGCTTACAGCAAAGAAACAGGCCCTTCGGCCCTCTCTGCTGGGGTTTGCTCCATACGCCTCAGTCTGCATCAATGGTGATGGTCGAGACCTTTTAGTTCGAAGGCGTAAATATCATCAGAAATATGTCCTTGGCCAAACATACTGAAGCTACGGAAAAGATGGCTGAGCGGTAGAGTTGCTGCCTTACAGCGCCAGAGACCCGGGTTCGATCCTGACAATGGGTGCTGTCTGTACGGAGTTTGTACGTTCTCCACTTGACCGCGTGAGTTTTCCCCGGGTCCTCTCACATTCCAAAGACGTAGCGTTTTTTTGGATTAATTGGCCCTGGAAAATGATATATTGTCCGTAGTTGCAGGGACCGCTGGTTGGAGCGGACTCGGTGGGTCGAAGGGCCTGTTTCCAGAATGTATCTCTAAACTGAACTAAACTGAACTAAGATAGCACAACTCCTCCTCTAGTTCCCAACAGACTAAGGAAGTTCTACATGTCCCCAGTGATGTTTGTGTGGGAGGCAACTGCAGATACTGTTTTAAACCGAAGATAGACACAGAAAGCTGGAGTAACACAGCACGTCGCACAGCATCTCTGGAGAGAAAAGGAGTAGGTGGCATTTTGGGTTGAGACCCCTCTTCAGACTCAGTGTGACTCTTACCAGCTTCTAAACATGCACCGTAGAATGCATCCTATTGGGGTGCATCATGGCCTGATTTGGCAACAGTGCTGCTCCTGACAGCAAGACATTACAGAGTTGTAAACGTAGCCTACACACAAACCAGCCTCCCCCCATTCACACCATCTATACTTCACGCTGCCTCGCGAAAGCTGCCGACACTTTCAAAGACCACTCACGCCATCTTGGGAGAGGCAAAATGTGCAAGTTGATATTGTTTCAATATTAATTCCACCACAGCAATTATGGTCTCAGGCCCGCTTAAGGCCCGCTTATCAGGTTTGCTCTATACAGTAAATCTCTGATAATCTGCTATCTGAATAATTGGAAGACATAACATTTGTAAATCCCCCCTCTCATTCTCCCCCTCCATCCCAATGGGCACACGGTTCTCTCACCACCCTTGTCACTGTTCCATACAGCATGGAAACACACCCTTCGGTCCAACTAGTCCATGCTGACCAAGATGCCCCATCTGTGCGAATCCTACCTGCCCGTGTTTAGCCCATACCCATCCACATGTTTATTTATTAATGTACCTGCCCAGCTGTGTTAGACATGACCTCTGAGGCCGTCTGAGCCTCGTTAACTTGCTGGGTAATCTCACTCTCCTGACGGTATCAGTCACAATCCTTACCAATATTAAATGAATTGAAAATAAATACGACGTTTTTGTTCGATAACCTGCAAGATTTACAGTTCATCTTCCCCCTGACAGGAACATCAATAACCAGGGGTCGTAGTAAAACCCATCGTAAAAATGGAGGAGAGGTGAGGAGAAGTTTCAGCCACAAGCTCTCGATTACAGTTCTTGACTGGAGCAGATTCACCAGAAGGTAGGTAACGAGGTAAATGTTTGCTGAGGTAAAGTGGGGGAAAGATTTGGGTGGCACGGTGGCATAGTGGTAGAGCTACTGCCTTACAGCGCCAGAGTAACGGGTTCGATCCTGACTACAGGTGCTGTCTGTATGGAGTTTGTACGTTCCCCACGTGGGTTTTCTCAGAGATCTTCGGCTTCCTCCCATACGCCAAAGATGTACCGGTTTGTATAATTGGTTTGGTATAATTGTAAATGTAAAATTGTCCCTGGTGTGTGTAGGGTAGTGTTAGTGCATGGGGATCGCTGGGCAGTGCGGACTCGGTGGGCTGAAGGGCCTGTTTCCGCGCTGTATCTATAAACTAAACTAAACTAAAACGAGGGAGTGATACTAAATCTCTAGGTTTAGTCATGCGAGGTACACATTGGTGGAAAGACTAGCACTTATCACCCATGCTTAACTACTCTACTGCTTCCTCCACAAACATGCCCTCACCACAATCCCCATTGAATCTTATTCCAGTGAAGGAGATCCCAATATTCCTGCATCAGTACAGACCTATCATCACGAAATGTAACCACTTCATGATCAGCAGCCATCCTTCTAGCTGCCAAGGGCCTGAACTCTGGAATTTCCTCTGGAACTTACTGGCCTTTCTTTCCACCTTTGAGAGCCTCCATCACACCTCCACCTGCACTTGTCAGCTTATTTGGTTTGTTGTCCATGTTGTTTGACAGTGGTCTCTGAAGTTATCAGCTTAAAGATATTTTGTTCCCATAAATGTTTTTGTTTGTCCTCCTGGCCACCTTCTGGGCTTATATTCACTGGAATTTAGAAGGATGAGAGGGGATCTTATAGAAACATATAAAATTCTTAAGAGATTGGACAGGCTAGATGCATGAAAAATGTTCCCGATGTTAGGGGAGTCCAGAACCAGGGGTTACACTTTAAGAATAAGTGGTAGGCCATTTAGGACTGAGATGATGATTTTTATTTTCACCCAGAGAGTTGTGAATCTGTGCCACCGATTCTCTGCCACAGAAGGCAGTGGAGGCCAATTCACTGGATGTATTCAAGAGAGAGTTAGATATAGCTCAGGACTAATGGAATCAAAGGATATGGGGAGAAAGCAGGAACGGGGTACTGATTTTGGATGATCAGCCATGATTATGTTGAATGGCAGTGCTGGCTCAAGGGACCGAATGGCCTCCTCCTGCACGTATTTTCTACGTATCTATATTTCTGGTTAAATTTCCAGATGTGTGCATGGGAACTTTGGCCAATCCAAAGCCTCATGCTTTTAACATTACTTCCATTTCCTATTCAATGCAGCATCTCAAAATCTCAGATTTCTCTTTTGCTTTATTAGTTTAGTTTAGTTCAGAGGTACAGCGTGGAAACCGTTCCTTCATCCCACGAGTCTAAGGCGACCACACGTACCTTGGTAAATTTCCCATCATGTGGAGGGTTTGGATGAGAAAGTGGGAGAACATAGAACCAGACCTTTCCGAATGGGCGAACGATAGTCTGTGCACTGTGGGCCTGTTTCCATGGTGTATCTTTAAACTAAACTAAATTAAACATTCTTTGATTCTTGAAACAAGGAACTACAGAGGTTGGTTTACAAAATAAAATGGCCCACAATGATGAAGAAACCCAGCGGTTCAGGCAGCATCTTTGGAGAGCATGGATAGGTGATATTATTCATTACGTCACCTATCCATGTTCTCCAGTGATGCTGCCTGACCCACTGAGATACTCCAGCATTTCTTGATTCTATGGTGGCTTTCTCTCCCATTTCCCAATACCATTGCCTTCTGCTTCTTTCTCGCAGGTTTCTTTGTCCCAACAACCTTTCCAAGGCATCTCTGCCATTCTTCTCAACCACCCACTGTGGCAGAAAGTTCCATATGTAACAGGGAAAGAAAGAGTTGTTTATTGAATTTAATTCCTGATGGAGTTTTTGCTTCACAAGTGCAATCCTTTCCTCGACATCTAAATATTTCAAGTCAGAACATAGTGCAACCATTGTCCCAACCATCCCCCTAGGTTTGGGTACCATTCCTGGAGACGTTCATCTCACTTCCTCAGGAGCCTCTGAAACCCTTTCAACAGTAGAGAGGCACGGAACTACTGCCTCACAGCGCCAGAGACTCGGCTTTGATTCTGACTACAGGTGCTGTCTGTTCGGAGTTTGTATGTTCTGCCCGTGACCTGTGTAGGTTTTCTCTGAGATCTTCGGTTTCCTCCCACACTTCAAAGACATCCACAGTTGTGGGTTAATTGGCTTTGTACAAATGTAAAATTGTCCCTTGTGTGTGTAGGGCGGTGTTAATGAGTGGGGATCGCTGGTCGGTGCCGACTTAATGGGCCGAAGGGCCTGTTTCATAGAAACATAGAAAATAGGTGCAGGAAGAGGCCATTTGGCCCTTCAAGCCAGCACCGCCATTCATCGTGATCATGGCTGATCATCTACAATCAGTAACCCATGCCTGCCATCTCCCCATATCCCTTGATTCCACTAACCCTGAGAGCTCTATCTAACTCTCTTTTAAATCCATCCAGTGAATTGGCCTCCACTGCCCTCTGTGGCAGAGAATTCCACAAATTCACAACTCTCTGGGTGAAAAACTTTCTTCTCACCTCAGTTTTAAATGTCCTCCCCTTTATTCTTAGAGTCTGGCCTCTGGTTTCCGCATTTTATCTCTAAACTAAACTAAACTAATACAGAGAAAAGAACAGTGTGCAGAGCAGTTTCATCGCTTGCAGTCGTACACCAAATTAAGTTCTGAGGCATGCTGTTGGTTGAAGAGCAACGGTTCATCTTTGAACTTGAGAATATCCATGAAGGTTAGAGTGAGATTTGGAACAAATTGGAACATCTTCCAGAGGCAGGTGGCTTATGAATATTCATTCTGAGTTTCAACCCACATATCCCTCACTGTGTTATTCACCTTTCATAAACTACACCGCAACTCAATAATAGACGGGATCTAATCTTCCCAGATAAAACTAATCGCATTCATTATTTTAATTAATACTTTACTAGATGATGCCTGTCTCTTTATTGTGTTGACTAGATAACATAGTTGATGTTCAGAAGAGATGAATAATTCCGTTAATTTTGCTTAAGGATGCTTCCATTCCAACTATTACATTAAGAAAATAGAACAATTGAATGAACCATAATGTGCTTTATGGAATTAGACTTTGGATATTAATTAGGCAGAAAATATTGACTGTTGCCTATTCCAAACTGTGCACTAATGAAAGGTCTACATGTCAGGGCTGAATATGAAGAGTGAGGTTAATAGGAAGATACATTTGTCTGGACAATAAAATATCTTCAATATCTTGCATACAATATCTTCAATGTTTCATGGGACTGCAGTCAAACATAATGGACACTGATTACATAATGTGGCGGGGAATTTTATCTAAGAGGGAGCAATTCACAGAAGAGAGAAGCCAATGGGTTTATGAAGGTATTCCAGAGTACAGGCCTCTGGCAGCTGGAGGAATGGAGGTATTCCAGAGTACAGGCCTCTGGCAGCTAGAGGTATGGAGGTATTCCAGAGTACAGGCCTCTGGCAGCTGGGGGTATGACTACACTGGTACAGAGTACAGGCCTCTGGCAGCTGGGGGTATGGAGGTATTCCAGAGGCCTCTGGCAGTTGGAGGAATGAAGGTATTCCAGAGTACAGGCCTCTGGCAGCTGGGGGTATGACTACACTGGAGCAAGGCAAGATTGCATCGAGTTGAAGACCAATGCACCACAGAAACATGTTCTTTGGCCCATCTTGTCCATTCCAATCAACATGGCATTCTGGGTTAGTCCCCTTTGCCTGTATTTGGTCCATAACCCTCTAACATCTTCGTATCCATATAGCGGTCCAAATGTCTTTTGAAAGTCGTATACGGAATCAAGGGATATGGGAAGAAACCAGGGACAGGTTACTGATTTTGGATGATCAGCCGTGATCATATTGAATGGTGGTGCTGGCTCGAAGGGCTGAATGGCCTCCTGCACCTATTGTCTATGTTTCTATATATCTGCTGGAAACAGCACCTTCAGCCCACCGACTCCA